>NC_087212.1:77234800-77267300 GCF_015104395.2 Macrobrachium nipponense | reverse complement strand
TATCTTCTATATTATTCGAGTATGTCTAAAGTTATTAATTCTTGGTGACTCGTTCGAAGTCAATCATGTGAGTCATGATGCTTGAATGAAATATTATTTAATACACACATATGTATATACACAAATATATTTTAGAAAGTAAGGCATTATCTAAGAAATACTTTAAAATCCTTCGCTTTGTAAGTTTTTAAAAGAATCTTCGAAGAAATCATTTCTGTAGATGCTTTAACATTGAGGAAAGGATCTGAGAGCTAATTCCATAATTAACAAATCCATTATGTTGTTTTTCCCTTTCACGAACTTAAAACTGAAACCCCCATCTCTCTCTAATTACATCAAGGGGAAGCTCAAATTATCTTCGCACCAATAAATTGCATCCCAGGCTCAAAGCTAGATCCACCATCTTCCCCATCCATATACACCACCGCCCGCCCCTTCCCCCCCACCACCTCCCTTATCTCACTCTCTCTCTCTCTCCAAAACGCATCCAGATGAATGGCGAAATCAAAGCTTGCACCAACTATGGCTCACAAACAAGAAATCCTACAGCCGCTTCCTCTTCTATTAACGTCTGTGAGATCTACTTTTTTCTCTGTTTACTTTACGAGGCGTCATTCAACTGCCTCTTCCAATCCGCCACTTTGTCCTTTCGATTCTGTTACTCAGCTCTTCAGTGCAACCTCATTCATATATATATATATATATATATATATATATATATATATATATATATATAAGTATAAATACAGTGCGTGTCAACCCCAGTGTTCGTCTGATAAGTTGGACAAAAGAACGAAGTTCGTGTATTCAATTCAGTGCAAGAACATATGGTAGTTTCTGCAGTTTAATATTGTAGATTCACATCACCCGTGCATCTGATGTCTAGGCCAGTGCCTTACGACGCTCCTGATTGGCTGTTGATAAGCAAATCACAGGGCTAGAAACTCTCAGTCTCTCTGTCGAGAGTTCACATACCAATGTGAACTCTCTCGAGAGACTGACAGTTTCCAGCCTTGTGGTTGGCTTATCAATACCAATCAGGAGCTTCGTAAGGGACTGGCCTAGACATCAGATGCACGGTTGATGTGAATCTGCTATAGGACTCTGATCAAAGCCTGTGCTGTGATATTTAGAGAGTTTACGTAAATCAAAACAGGGATGTTAAAATTTTAATGCGTCTGTGTATAAATTGTATATATCACGAACGAGACAGTAAACATACATGTGCAGTTTATAAAAAAGTTGTATTAGATTCTACCAACATTTTCTCTTAATATTCTCTGCCATCCTAAATGCACGCACACCTACTATACATTTGAATACCTATATATAAATATACATTATTACACAATTTATATATATATATATATATATATATATATATATATATATATACTATATAGTTTTTGGGATTGAAAAAATAGCTCTTCTGGTATCCCCTGCAGCTGCAAGTGACACGGCAGTTTTGGAGGAGTTTCCACTTGTCTTAACATTAGTGCCAAAATGAAAGCAATTACGAGTGAAACTAACGATGCCCTGAAGAAGAGAATCCATCTTAAATGAAAGTTGCTCTATTCACTGCATCGAGACAGTGACCTCAAGAACTTTGCAATGAAGAGCAATTGTCCACCTCAAAACTTCGTTTGTAAGAGTATTTAAAAAGAAGTATAACCGTATGTGAGAGTCAGCGACCAAGAATTTAAAGAAATGATCATTCCTTTAACTTATTATCACCAATCAGGATTCCATTTAAGCCAAGTCAGAAATGTGGCAGCTATGAATCAGGATGTTAACAACATGACACTGAGGAAATCAAACTATTGCGCAATGCAAGTAGAATAAATAGAAAAAAAATAACACTGATGATAAAATTGATAAAATATTCATAACATAGGCTAAATGACTTAATGACAATTATGCCATAAGACACACAAACATAATCCATGTCCTATCTCACTTGATGTCACCAGAAAATAATACTGGGGACGAAGACCGAACCTTAGACCGGGCCAATCTTCAAATGCCGCCCATGGCATAAGGCTGCCAAAAGAGAGCTCCCTTAAATCCCGCCAGTGCACTACATTTTCAACATTCCCAAAACCTGTTCCTGGATTTTGGAATTTAACATCCGTTAGTTTTTTATTTATATTTTGACCATAGAAATAAACAATGGCGTATTTTGGATGAATATCATATAATGCTAACCAATAGGAATATAGGCATGAACTTTGAATGTAACATCTGTGTGTGAAATATTAATAAAAGATCTAGGGAAGCTCTTTTTGACAAAATGATTTGTATGTAGGAGCAAAAACAAGTTAGAAGCAGTGACGGATTGACCGAATGGATACCACTAAAGAGTTGGTTTCATCAGGGATCTGTTTGAAGTTCATATCTTTTCGACTTTATTATGGATATGTTATCTCAAGGAACAAGGGATCACTCCTCTTCGTGCTTCTGACTGGTTATGGCGTCGTGATAAGCAGCACCACCAATTGGGCAATGGAGTCAACGCTAAAGTAATGGAGAAAGGCAGTGGAAGACATAGAGGATTAAAAATCGGCAGAATGAAGACTGAATACCTAACGTTCAATGAAGATCAGGACTCCGAGATTAGTATAGGAGGGAAAAGGGTGAACGGAGTATAGACCAATTCAGATATCTTGGTTCCAGAGTAGCTGGTGACCTAAACTGGGATGCAGAAATAACAAAAGAGCACAGGCTGCGCGTAAAAATTGGATATAGATAACACACATAGCACAGGCTGGGTGGCATGATTGGACGAGTATGTCAGTTGTCTTGTGTTACCCAAGAATTAACATAAGGGTTGCAGGAAGTGCATAAGACAGTAGTGAGACCAGTATTGGTATACGGAGCTGAAACACAACCTGTAAAGAGAGAACAAACGAAGAAATTGGATGTCGTAGAGACGGAAATGCTTCGTTGGATATGCAGAGTAACAAAAATGAATTTAACAAATGAAGGAATAGAGGAACTACAAAAGTGATACAACTGTCATATAAGGTCCAGGAAAGAAGATTGCGATGGTGTGACCACGTGATGAGAAGGGAGGGGACGTTCGTATGGTGGGGGGGCGTTGGTGCGGAGGGAGGTGCCGAGTGGGAAAGCGAGAGGAAAACCGAAGTGAAGGTGAATTGGTGTTTTTGCAGATCTGAGGGGAAAACAAATCTCAGAAGACGATCTTCATGATCGAGCCAGGAGGAGGAGAGCTGTCAGAAACATCGGCTTCCGGACAGATGGCCCAAGGACATTTGGCCAACAGACATTTCGCCGATGGACATTTCACATGCGGACATTTTAAATACGAACATTCCTTCGAACAAACATTTCACCAAATGGAAATCTGACCGAAAAATAAGCGACTGAACTGACAACTGGCAAAATTTAATGATAAGTCACATTCGTTTAAGCTGCCGTTGACAGTAGGATACAATCTGCATCAATGTTCCCAGTTTCACTTGAAGTAATTGTTGATTAGCTTGTGTAGTCTTGTCAGCCCCGTTAGCCACCCTGCCTGGACGCTGATCAAGTCGCTAGTCACAAGTCACAAGGTTTTTCGGCATTTTGTTTCAGTGTGTTGAACATTAATTTGCTTTATTGTCGTTTTCTTCCAAGTTTATTGCCACCTATAATCATTCACATTTATCCGAGTTTCTTGGCTACTTTGAAGCGACACGGATTAGTATTATACAGCGTGGAAGGCGACAAAGACCAGAATTTTAACTCATTACTTGAAATACTATATTACGGCGAACCACAGATAAACTCTCCATCTAGAAGGATGGTACTTGGGGTTTGAGCAGAGAACGGCAATTACTGAGACAAGAGTCACAAGACCTCTCGAATTGGGGATGACAACTGAGCTGCTGGAATCAGGAGTGGAACTGAGACAACCGAAGACGTAGTACCAGATGCTAAACACAAGACTTAATTCTACCATTGAGAATTTGCCCACAATCCTTACATGTCTATCAACATTCAATTTCATAGTGCAATTATTTTTAACTGGTTACTACATCATTAAGACCTTTTATACAATGATGTTATCCTTTTATGGTTTTTACAGTGTTTTTTTTATAAAGCTGTTACAAAGAAGAAAAAAAAAATAGCAAACAAAATTTAAGAGACCACAGGTTTACTCGGCCACATATCCGAAAGTCGGTGCAATGTCCATTCGGTCGGATACCCGTACGGTGTAATGTCCACTCATTGAAATGTCCGTCGGCCAAATGTCTACCGGTCATCCGCGCGGCCACCGAAGAACGAAACCAGAAACCAGCTTCCAGTTAAAGAAAGACAGATGAACTAGAGTAACCAACAAAGCATTTAAAAAAAAAAAAAAAAGTACGCTATAGCTTTATATAAGTAGCCCGTACCACAACCCCCATTACTGAGGATACGTGACAATCTTAAAGGTTAACCATAAAGGATATCTCCAGAGACCCATTTCCACAGTTCAGTAGAGCGATGGAGGGCACCTTTCCCTAGACCTAGAACTATCTCCTATACAATAAAATTCTACTCCCGAAGCCATTTGACAATAATGGTGCAAACAACTGGTGCCTGGAATCCGCTATTGGCCTCTGCAGTCGCTGTTATTCTTCTAGTTTACCTGCAATCATTCCAGGTACACTGATATATGACCCAATTCCAAAACGAGGCATCGCAAAAACCAGTTGCAAAAAAAAGGGGAAGAGCAAAACAATACCTGAAATTTATGAGCGACGCAACAAGAGCCGAATTAACCGGGGGAGCGGGACCTCCTATATCAATTTGATTTCACTCCGCGGCTGAAGCCGAACAAAGCGGAAGGAATATACGGGCTCAAAATATTTGCATAAATTGCAAGCTACTGTATTGCATGCACTGAATGTCAGTGTTAGATGAACACGCTCTAATCGCTATAACAATCTCGGATACACTGCTGGAATACCAAACGGATTTTAGCCGGAACAAGAACCCATTGCACGCGGATAGGAGCTTAGATTCATGGACGCCAACGGTGCTGTTCTGTTCAATGAGCGAAACATGTTGTCTATTTTTCGCTTTCTATTTTTAAAACTATAACAAGTCAACGTCACTCTCCCCTGCAAAAGCACACACAGATATATATATATATGATCCTGCGATCATGTATATCAAAATACTTGCTGTTCCACTGATATCTACAGTACCCTATATTTACGAATCTGTCCACTTTAGTGCACTAATAGGAAGTTAGTATATTCGGGTATTTCGGAGATGATCAAAGTCTGAAAGAGAATCTGGGTACTTAAAGACCAATCATCAGAAAGTACAAAAGATGATAATCAATTGAACCAAGTAAGACACTTGTAGACTTTTTAGTCTACAGCACCGGGGGGTTTCAGCTTTAAGCTAAGGTAAGCTGCATATATCTTACCAAAAAATAAAAACAAGTGATCGGTGTCTAAATCATATATATGTCAGGGGCTTCGGTATTGAAGTGTGCTCGTGATCACGTTTCCGACCCTGCCAACCTCGTAGGGGAGTACTGCCGTCAGTGAACCTCATTCGGTGCACTGTGGGCATTACTTCAGGTTCTTTGCAGCGTGCCTTCGGCCCCTAGCTGCAACCACTTTCGCTCCTTTCACTGCACCTCATTTCACATTCAATTTCTTCATCTTACTTTATTCATAGTGCAACTGTGAGGTTTTCTTCCTGTTACACCTTTCAAACATTTTACTGTCAGTTTCCATTTCAGCGCTGAAGGACCTCATGGGTCCCAGTGCTTGGCCTAAATTCTATATTCAACTCAACCCGACCCTGCCAAGAGCACCACTTATTACTTAGACAGATTAACAACACAGCGAAGAAAGATACGCCTGAACAAGCCGACAAAGGCAGCTAATATGTGAAGAACATAAAGTTAACCCCATCCGGCAACCATTTTCCCAACACAGAACATTTTCAGGTCTAACAGAGCAAATGCCCGAAAAGCTAAGGACAGCCGTGAAGCTCGCAACGCAGCGAATACGTAGTGCTGAATAATTTCAGTTAAACGAATGGATATTCATGCAAAAGAGTTCATATTTCTCCGTCTTCTATTTAGGTCCGGTCTAAAACAGCAACTTTTTCCCATAATGATTCTCTTGGATTTCCATCCTATTTACTCTAAAAAATAGATATTTGCTTAAACTCTACAAATATTTCTTGCTCCGGATTCGTAGGTGTTTCTGCTTCCTTCATTCATGATTGCTATCTAAGAAATACAACCTTCCTTGAATGGGGCTATAATAATTTCATTTTACTTTATAATATATTACGCATTTCTTTAGCAAATGTGTAAAAGAACTTAGGAATGAACATCTCGTTTATTTTCATCAACCCTTTTCAGATAAGATTTTTACTTAGTCAGTAAAATGAATATGCAATTGTTACCATACTTCTCCATAATAATTTGACTTTCTGTTATGACAAATGTTATAATATGTAGTGAGATTTTCTGATATATTTCACTACCTATCTTTGGCTAGCAATGCACTCATTTTTAAATGTACGCCATACGCTTACTGTATTTAGTGAAAAATAATTGTACAGACATTTTAATTCGAATTCAATTCTGGGTGTTTTTTTTGCAATAAAAAGGTCTTCAAATAAGGTACTGCCGAACAGAGATTGTATCTAGAAATTATCTTTGATCAAAACATCTGCTTACTATTATTCGACACATTTCAAAGCAATTCAGGCAAGTGGAAAGGGAAAGCAGTGCTTCATCAACCTTACCGCAAACGTAACACAATCGATAATAACCCTAAGTACACATACTACGTTGAAGCCGTTTGGAAGAAGCGACCAGTAACGGGTACAGTTTAGGGAGGTCATCATTCACCACAGATATAATCAATTTTCCAGAGAAGAGTTGATTTTTCCCCTTTCTCGAATAAAGCGCCTAAGAGTGACGTCCACAGCAGCTGTCATTTGGAGGATCGTCTGGGATTGCACCAACGGATTCTCTTCCAGAGCGAAAATTGGTCCTCCTCGTGCGGCGCAGGTGTCTGGGGGAAGATTCTCTCACTCGCAGCAAGAGAAAGAGCAAAGAAGGAACAAAGATCAAACTTTGGCAATCTATGTAATGTGAAGCTCTTGAGAAGGTCTCTGGGGGGGACGGGTGGGGTTAGCCGGACGACATCCTCCATCAATACAATCACAATTCTGAAAACTTCAAACTTCACAACTTTTTTCATCTGTGCAACTCTACTGAAAATGTCACACTATTTAGTAACGGAAAGCAAGAAAGACCGGGAAGAAAGTGGAGAAGCAAATCATTCGCGTTATTTCTCTCGAGCTTTGGATATTGATCTCTCTGGCTCTAATCTCTGTTCAACAGACAAAACTTGGGGCAAAAGGCAGTACAATCTCTCTCTCTCTCTCTCTCTCTCTCTCTCTCTCTCTCTCACACACATATATATATATATATATGTGTGTGTGTATATATATATATATATATATATATATATATATATATATATATATATATATATATATATATATATATTCTTTTATCATTCCACTTGGGTGTAAGTTCTTCTCAAGATTTAGTGAGTTCGGCATTAAAACAAAATCTTTAGAGATTTCATCAAGGTGTTTCTGATTGTTGAAAGACCACCAAGCCAAGATTTTGTGGATGCTTCGAAAAATAATTCAGTTTGTTTCTGCTGACCAATTTGATCTTATTTTCATGAAGGCAAATGAAATCATTTGACCTCGATATCGATAATCATTTGGCTGTGTCCGAGCAGCTTCCGAGTTCTCAAGCTTATTGGTAAACGAGACATCATGACAATGACTAGCGTCACCTCAACCTGAGAATGAGCCCACCTCGTCTTCATTCACCTTGGTATACATACGGAAATGATTACTTGCTCATATGATGTTTACTGACATGTTATGGTAGTTTGAAAATTATAAAATGAAGGGGAAAGAGTTTCTCCCCGTTAAAAAAATCCACTCTGTGCATACCTTAATAACAACAGCCACGAAAGAAATTCACTGTTACTTTGCAGTTCCATTTATCACGTGATACACAGTGTACGACATATTGGAAAAAGCGAACTGACACTCCCTTCATTTCCCAGCACTTTCAAACTTTCAATCGAAAATCCTGCAGAGATGGTTCTCCCATCCTACAGCAGAATCTGTACTGAAAATAACTGAATATATATTTTTTTTTTCTGGAAACGGTAGCACTTTCTCAGAAAAGGATGCAAAACATTGTCGACAGGCACCTTGGATAAGGAGTAACATTATGTAAACGAACCTTAGAAATTTTATATCAGGAATAAGGACCACATTGCTATTTAGTTTAATACGGAATTTTCCTAACGCTTCTTCATGCGAGACAGGACAAACAAGCGGAATACAAGACAGGAGACCAGCAGCTACCTCTCTCAAATTGTACGAGTGTCCTCGCAGCTGAACCCGGGAGAACGCCATCCTTATTGGTTTTAGGAGGGCCGCAGAAAGAGGAAAGTTTAGGATGAATGACCTTGATGACTTCCAAAGCCCTCTACGATGTTTTTTATCACCTCTAGTTTGTCTATTTTCTTAGAGAAATTTCTTGGCCAGTTGCTGGAAGATTTTCTATCAATTTGTCGTATAAGCTTATAAATTCAGCAATTCAGTGTTCATTTTTATTTAGCCATGATACTTATTATCTTGCTTGTGTCAGACTGTTATCAGTCCATCTCATTTGCATGAGAAATGACAGCTTTAAGACCCAACGAAACAAAGCCTTCGCTTGTTAAAAGAAAATGCACTATCAACTACGGTACCTTTCAGACAAATCTCCACTCCGTTATTTTCAAAAATGAAAATGTCTGAACGCTAACCACTTTTCTTTGGAGTCTGTCCCAAATACGATGTTTATTGCCATTAAACGGTTGAATGAGAATGATGAATTATTCCGGACTCTCCTGATGATGACTAGATAAACGACTTCTTTGGTGAGAGATGATAATTGAAGAGACCAAACAGAATGGATGAAATGTAAAAGACGAAAGGCTTTAATAAAGGTGGTGGTCGAAGGGATGTTTCAAAGAGCAGTCAGCTCCTCCTTCAACAGGCGGTAGCCCGCTCCGGTGGTGTACCACAAAACGAAATCAGATACTACTAGCGTCATACGAAGGTGGCGAGAGAGAAAGAAAAAGGTGAACATTCGTTTTACTTTTTTTCTTAGTAGGGACTGTTATTTTTGTTATATTATCTTCTCTACATGGAGGACAAGGCGTGCAGAAAAGAACAAAAGGCTGAATGACGATGCCCTTCTATTCAAGCAGAAGTCAAGATTTTACACGGTTCAGAACTGCTAAAATATTCTTCTTGCCCGAAAGGCTGTACATGTAAGGCTTCGGTAACTGAACGCAATAATTCAGCCTTTTCCTCGCTCGCAAACGTACAAGATAAAAGCCCTCACGAACAAGCAAGCAAACATTTTGTTTATTTACACATTGATAATAAAGATTTTAAACGTTGTTCCCTATATCAACTTAAGCGTATGCTAGCGCGCACACACACACACACACACACATATGGAGAATTCACTATAACGTAGTAGTAACCTTCTGCCAAAGGTTATTATATAACATAAGTAAACCCATCCTTGCTCGGAGTGCATTTGATGTACCGTTATCCATACATCCAACGCTAACAAGATAGTTCATTATTCCGATGATGCAACACCTGTGGGTGTAGTCAGGTCTTCGCTTATGAGAAATGAAATTATCAGTAGTCTCAATGAAGTTACCCTTAGTCTCACTTGCAATATGGACTGGATTACTTCTGCAAAAATGAGTTCTATGAATCGGTTATATGCTAAATGCGTCTCTCATACTATATATTAAATATGGCAAACAATACAGAGAAATTCAGTACTCAAGATCGATTACACGTCCAGCAAAGCAGAATCATACGCCGCCAAATCTACTAAGAAACATGAAGTTACCCAGAGAAGAACGGACATTTTTGCAGGAACGCCACGAATTTTCATTAGGAGTCCTTGAGGGTTTAGAAGTGTCATGTATGATGATATCTAAATGGAAATGATGTTACTTAACTTTTCTCTCCTCTTTATCTGCTTTGGGATACTTGACACCAGACTAACGAGCTGTTGCATCTACCCTGTATCCACAACGGGTCAGTGTGGTCTATAGTTATGATGGACAAATGGGAAATGGATACGATCATTAATAGGACCTCTCATTCGGAAACGCAAAGGAGGACCCATATCTAGGAAAGGCGAGAATGACTGCAAGGCACAAGTGAATGATGTACCATATGCAAAAACGTGAATGAAGTAGAAGATAGATAGCCCGTTAAAAGATTAGGCATAGGTACTGGTAATGACCGCTGACTACTCCTCTCTCTCTCTCTCTCTCTCTCTCTCTCTCTCTCTCCTCTCTCTCTCTGTCTTCCGTTATGATGTAATTCTTATGGACAATTAATCACTGAGGAAAAAATAATGTATTTCGTTATACGATCTAATCAATTACATAAAAGCAAAATCTAGTAAAATGAGAAAGTTGCAAAGAAGCAGCCTAATGGTTCACTATGTAGTAGACAGAAAGAATTGATTAAAGAACAAGTGGTAAACATATCCATACACAGCAATGATTAAAACAATCACAGAACTACATTTCCATTTACTTGTCATATCTGTTGCTCGGGAGATTTTACTGATGAAAGCATAAACAATTTTTACAAAATCTTCCTATCAACCTCCATGTAACTGCATGTCTGGAAAAAGAAATTATATATATATATATATATATATATCTATATATATACATGCACACAAACAATACATATATATATATATATATATATATATATATATATATTATACACACACACGCACACTAACACCACCACCACACACACACACACACACATATATATATTATATTAAGCTACAATGTCCTTTAATATCTAATTCGCTCTACCTCGGAATTAATATATTTTCATATATGCTTAACCGAAGGGGAATTTTTTCTCGATAATAGATTTGCCTGGACCAGGTTCGCGCCCTGGTCCAGGCAAATCTATTATCGAGAAAAAATTCCCCTTCGGTTAAGCATATATGAAAATATATTAATTCCGAGGTAGAGCGAATTAGATATTAAAGGACATTGTAGCTCGATATTTATATATATATATATATATATATATATATATATATATATATGATGAATGAGTGTAAAATCTTCTGGTGCAAACTTTGATGCCAAATGCCAAACCCAGCACGTCAAATGGAGAAGCACACACCATGGCCTTGACTTAGTGCTCTTAGAAAGGAGTCGTGGGCGAGGGATTACACAGAGTAGGGACGTGACTCTCATGACGAACTCGAGGAGATGCCTGTGGGCCGAGGACAGGGCAGGGGATGCGATGACTGTGAGCACACAGCAATGGGAGACAGAGACCAAAGGCATTAATGGTATAGAACAAAACTGTTTGCATGGCAAAGGTAAATGAAGGGACCACAAGAGAATGAGCAGACAGAAATATCTAATTTTCACGTACATCTTCATACGTATACGATGAGACCATATAGTCCCAATGTCACACCTCTTTCATTTGAGTTCTATGTCATTTCGACGTCCTACAAACGAACTGAACAGTGTCCTGAATAAAACTTGATTTCTCGGTAGGTTGAAGGGCAGAAAAGCCTTCCCTGAATCTTAGCCGTCTCTGTTTTGTTCACTGCATACTTTCTTTAATACAATCTTCGTTTAAGCAACTTTTCTCATATATACACGCGTATTTCACGCCCCTTTCATTAACTGTTACTGGCATCGAAAGTTTTTGTGTACTCTATGAACAACATTTGCTTCAATGGGTACAAATGATAAAAAAATTTTATTGCAAAATATTACCAATTAAAACAGAATTGTCATTAATCACTCTTTTGTGATGTCAGTGCAACATCCAGAACATAAATCAAATAAACATCATCCGCTAAATTCATATACCTCGAGCCATTTTGCCAGCGCATCGCAATATAAATTGTTTATTTAGTTACGTCACACATACACACATACACACAATCGGTTATATATCTATATATATATATATTATAATATATATTATATATATATATATATATATATATAAAGGTCTTAGATAAAACTATTAAAGGGAATCTAGCATTTCACTCAGGACTAGTCCACATATCCTCTTTATTTCCTTAACCCTAGATTAGACAACTGATGTGAGCATTGTTTGAGGGAGGGGCGAAGTAAGGGACAGCAATCGGTGGCCAGTCCCATCCCCCTCCCTCTAGAATTTTAGGAGAATTCAAGAGTTCTTTCAACTTGACAATCACTTTTAACGATGATGTGAGAAGTCATCCTCTGGCCAGGCCGCTCAGAAGTAATAAGTATATGATAAAAAGTCTCCCCTCTTGCAATAACCTACGAAGTCGAACTATAACTTTGTCCGGTAATATAACATATACATATTCTTCAAAATGATGCGGGAGTCATATAGATAAATTTCATGCAACAGAGAGAGAGAGAGAGAGAGAGAGAGAGGAAGAGGAGGATGCGAGAGAGAGTTAGAGAGAGAGACGAGAGAGAGAGAGAGAAGGAAGGGCATACCCCCCACAGACATATAAGGCCGCTAATTGATCGGACCCTATTTTTGTGTCATGTACCGTTCGCACTACAGGGCACAAAAAGCGAGAAACAAAAGTAAAAAATGAAAAGGGAGTATTCGTGTATAAAACAATCGATTATTTTAATTATTATTCATGATAACTTTGCATGAAATTATGTGTTACCCAAAAGGCGGAAGTGAAAATTTGAAGACACGCATACAAAACTGATTTCGTGTTTAATATTCAGTACATCTATTATTACTAACAACAGACCCATATAAACTTGAAAAAAAAACTGGAAGCAGAGCTCGTGCCATAAACATAAACATTCTAAAATGACTTGAGTATACGATTATATCCTATATCGTTTGACGTCAAAATCGCCAGCATGTAGAACGGTCGTAGAAAATGGTCACCGAAAAGCAAGCAAGGTGACACTGCCGCTCAGAAACATTTGCGAGCACTAACGTCGAACCTTTGGCTCTTGAAGACAACTCGAAAAGGACAGTCTTCCTCACTTCGGAAGAAGAAGCCTCCTCGTCTGCATGACGACGAAAATGAATGCCAGGCCCATCCGAGGAATCGGACCATCTGAAAGCGAGATTGGCTCCTTTATCTTTGGCCCCAAAAATGGAAACCCGATGTTATAAATTTTCCTTTCTCTCCATTTGAGTGCTTCCTTCTCTCTATCGTTATCTATAAAGGGAGTCCATAATTGATCCATCTTTAAATTTCCTTTGTTTCCCCTTATCACTACGGCAAAAAACAAAAACAAAAAAGAAATGTTGCGAGTTCGCCGTTCACCATATTCGTATCCTTTTCCCTTTGTTGACATACCCATGCCATTCATTTTCCGTTTCCCCTTTATGTACCCATAACAAACTTTGGTTGCACAGATATGAGAGAGAGAGAGAGAGAGAGAGAGAGAGAGAGAGAGAGAGAACCGATCCACTTAAAAAGAGTTCCTCTTGCAAAGTTCACAATTTTTTTTATTCAGCTTTGATGCCGTAAGTATAATTAGAAAAACTAACGAAATGTCTTAACACGCAGTTTTCACTGTATTTTTGGGCGGGGAAGAAAGAAGGCCCAGTTACCAGCAAACTTCACTATCGCATACAATACTGCAGTCCGCGCTGTTAATGATATGCGTATCCTAAAAACTGAGGAATGGGAAAGATAAGACGCCATGGTGGCTATTCCAAAGTACATTTATATGAGGTAAAAGGGACCATACTCTGTTCTTTTCCATCTGTCCACCCGCCTGTGGTGTTTGCGTATGGTAACTCTGCGTCCCGGGCTTTAGATAGTTACGCTATGTTTAAGTTTTAGGTAAATAAAAGGATATCTGGGTGTACATTTGCAACTGAAAAGTGTTTTAATAATTTACTGTCTGCGAATTACACCGTTAATATTCGAAATAGGATATTGTAATTATTGTTGAATGTAAGCTGAATGTAACTATCTAAAGCAAGGGACGCAGTGTTACCATACGCAAACTCCACAGGCGGGTGGACAGATGGAAAAAAACCGAGTATAGTAGATTCTATACACGCACTCATATATCAAATTATGTATTATGTGATACCAATTATAAATATTCCTCTAATCTATATATATAATATATATTATAGGCTGTTAGTGCCTGTGTTTGTGGTGGTGGTTGTTGTGTGTGTGTTTGGGTGTTTAAATACTATTAGTATTAAGTATATAAACTACGGCTCAATCGAAATTTCTGTACAACTTCTAATCAAGGCCGCCGAAAATAGATCTATCTTTCGGTGGTCTGTATGAGCTGGGGCCCATGAAATTCTCATGCGGCCGTGGTGGCCTGTTGTTGCGTTGCCAACAGCACGAATATGGCTACATTTGACCTTAACTAGATTAAAAACTACTGAGGCTAGAGGGCTGCAATTTGATATGTTTTATGAATGGAAGGCGAATGATTAACATGACAATTTGCAGTCCTCTAGCCTAAGCAGTTTTCAAGATCTGAGGGCGGACAGTAGTACAAGTGGAGAAAGAAAAAGGGCGGACGGACAGACAAAACCACCTCAATAGTTTTCTTTTACAGAAAACTAAAATTGTGATGATCGAAGATTCACTTTCCTTCAAGGGAAAAATCCTGGCAAGCAAAGCACGTGGCAGATGTAAGTATTCCTTCAGTACCTGATCTGTTCCTCTTCGTCATCAAAGCTCAACTTATGAAGCCATAAATGTCCCTCCTGTTCCGGACCTTCACATACATGCTTTTTATCCTGATCTTCATTACCGAGGATTCCCAAACTCAGCTTTATGATAATTATGTAATATTCCTCATTTACTTAACAGAATATTACGATAAAGTCATAATCTGGGTTAAAATGATTAAGACGACTGATAAAATCTACGTTATTTTCAAGAGAGCATCCCGAGACAGAGCCCAATAGCGGTGTAAGTATTTCAACCAGCCATTTCGATAGTTTGTATGCAAAGGAACCCACACAACTTATAACAGGTCATTGAATTACCTTGTTTATTGGTCTTTAAAGAACCTACCATACAAATACGGAGAAGTTGGACAAATAGTAAGCAATTTTAGTGTTACATCCTTATGATTATACGGACGTTTCTCAATATTCTTGTTAAACAGAGCATTATCATTTTCTAAAGTATTGTTTCTCAGCCTAGTATAGGTAGGATGATCGTCTAACGGTTCATAGATTTTCTGCGATATTCAGTTTTATCCAGTATAACAAGAGCACTTGACTTATCTGCTTTCATAACATAGAGAATGTTCTCGTTTTTTTCCTTTTTTCTACGTTTCAAAGAATCTCTTTCGAATAGTGAGTGACATACCCACTCAGTCCAGCAATTCCATATAT
This sequence comes from Macrobrachium nipponense, assembly GCF_015104395.2. Lineage (NCBI taxonomy): Eukaryota > Metazoa > Arthropoda > Malacostraca > Decapoda > Palaemonidae > Macrobrachium > Macrobrachium nipponense. The sequence continues at coordinate 77,251,805 of NC_087212.1, read as the reverse complement.
CATATCGTTGCAGATGTTCGGTTTGTCAATAGGGATGTTGCTATATTTTTCCAGTTGACAGAAGGCATTTCCTATTTCCAACCAATGAATATTATTGTTAATAGAAAAATTCAAAGCATAACCCACAGCTGAAAAAGAGCTTCTCGGAATGTTCTCTTGAAAGTATACAGATTTTATCAGTCGTCTTCATAACTTGAACGCAAATTTGTAATATGCTGATGTCCATGTTGCACACCTTTTCACCAACCTATCACCCTCCAATTTTCCACATGGCAAAAACTGTAATCACTGATTCATCCTCGTACTAATGCTTATCTTTCTGCCAATGTATCATCTACAAATATCACCATTCCATATTCCAGTTGCAACTCAGTTTCTTAATACCCGAATACATTCAAATGTACTGTCCTCCCTCTCACTTGTTGCATCGCACTAACTTTAAAATGAACAGTTACGGAGACATAACCCACCCTTACCTCTGACTCAGTTTTACTCTAAACCGGTTGCTATCCCGTCTACATATTCTTTCATACCCTTTTATTTCCATTATATAACCTTTGAATTGTTCTGACAAACTAATCTATCATACCAGACCTCCTCAACATCTTGGCATTTATCTTGATCGATTACACCACGAATTTTTTCCAAGGGCTATGCACTCATAGAGACAGACAGGGAGACAAGACACAGACACACGCACACGCCCCGCACACGCACACGCACACACACACACATATATATATATAAATATATATATATATATACATATATATCTATATATATATATATATATATATACGAATATATATATATATAACATACAATGTAATCAAGGGTATTACATTTGTTATGTTAATGCAGAAGTAAAATGTTCCTGGACCGAGAACTTAACATGCACCATTGACTGATGTGACTGGATTTTGTTATCTGGCATCGCAACCAAACAACAGCAATGCATAAGCATAACGCAAAATGATACATGACGTAAATCAAAAAGTAAAAAAGTCTTATAAGAGTGCATGACTTGTGTCTGCACACGCACTTGCATGTCTTTTGAAGCATGTAAAGTAGTCAGAAGATACCGTAGAAGTTTGTGTTGAAAAGTCGAGTTACTGTGTTCAAATATTTTTCGCTACCACAGGACATTTATTTATTTATTTACTTATGTACAATGCTGCTAATTTTGCTTTCTTTAAATCTTTGCTTTGCTTTCTTTAAATCTTCAGCTGAAAACCCTTATGGGCAGTAAACAGACTATAAACCCAAAATGACTCCAAAAGGGAAATCAGCCTGCAGAGAGAGACAAGTTATGGGAAGAGATGATAAATACATAAATTAATAAGTAAATAAATAAATAAAGAACAGGGGACAGAAAATAAACTTGATACATGTGAATTCAGAAGACGTCAGCAGAAAGCAGTACTGAATTAGCTACTTGCTTAAACATTTGGAGGTCAGTGGATTTCAAATTTTAGTTGTAGCCAAGATGGAACTAGCAAACTGAGTAGTGATGAACCTGACACTAGAAAATGACACGCTGTTTGCAGCAGCATCCTTCCTAGTTTTTTAAAGTAAAAACAGCTAGGTCAAGTAAAGAATAGTGAAGAGGATGCTTGTTGTTGTTGTATATTTTTGCAACAAACAACTTGGACTCACTTTACATCTACTATGCCACGAGTCAATGTTAAGAGTTCAATAAACTAATTTTAACTAAGAGTTTGAGATGAGTCAGCACAGAGAAAACAGTGGCAAATAATTAAGAACAGCTTCATTATGTAAAAAGATACTAACTTCTTGAGAAACTGTGGAAGCAATATCATGTATAGGCTTGTCAAAAGTCAATTTGTTATCAAAAGTTACACCTTAAACAAGTCAAGGATATTTAAAGCTGAACCTTTATTTGCCTAACTATCATACTTTGAGTTTTAGAAGGCTGAAGCTTCATGCACTAAATCCTACACCACTCTAGAATATGTGCCAGATTCGCAACCAGAGACCTAGACGCGTAGAAGGAAAAACATCTAGACAAGTAGTATCATCAGCATATGTAATCAGATTGTTCTCCAAAAATAAAAAAGGTCTAAGAACACTACCTTGAGGAACACTTACAATGTCATTACTAAAGCTACTATACTTGTCATCAACACGGACCTTTTGGGTCCTGTCTATTAAAAATTCTCCTAACATTTTAATAAAAGATCCACCAATCGCCAATCTTAGCTTGTAGATAAGTACTTCATGATTCACACGATCAAAGAATGCACTAGGGATTTATTTAAAAAATGAACATAACTGCTTAATGTACATAATATCATATAATTAACAACACTCCTGCCTTTGGTATCTGTGACACTGTATTTACCATGAAAACATCAACATGACATCAAATGAAGCACAAAAGAAAGATACCATCAATTAGTAACTTAGCGAGGATGCTGAAATGAGTTTATACAGAGTTGGGCTTTACAGCCCTTTTCTTCAAAGATAATAAGCAACTGAAGGTCGAGTTACCAATCACCTGCTTACTGTTTCATTCCCACTACTTCTAAATATTTGCAGATGTTCTTTTAACAGTTCTTAAACCTGTTACTCCTAGTTTTATCCTAAGATATCCTTTAACATGCCTGGGGAAGTGGAAGTCACATTCAGTAAATATGACATGGAAAATTAGGCTATTGTATCCTATTAAACCTAGAGAATATGGTTACTCTTAATTCATTTAGGTCTTAGCAAAAATGGAACAATTAACCTCAAAAATATAAATAAAAAGTTATATTGCTTTTTTTGTAAGTCTCTTGTGACTATTTAAGATAAAAGAGGAGAGTTGTGCAGCTCAAGCTCTGATGCTACACCACGGTTTAGGGATTAAGGTAGGCATCTATCATGGAGCACACTTGGTTGTCAACAGTGGGCATCACCTGAATCACCAGGTCCATGCATTGTTGCAAGTACTGTCATATCTGCATGCTGTATCAAAAGAGGATCACATCTCAACAGTAAATCTGGGCAGCCATTGCGTGAGTTGATCTCTACATTAGTTACTGTTTAGAGTGACCTTGTGGACAACAACGTTCCCAGCCATACAGTACTTAACAACCAGCCTCTAATACACTAAATATGGTGCTTAAATCTGGCTCACATTTTCATCCAAAGTTCTCACTTGCCCTCCTTTCTGTAGACAAAGCATGGTTCTTCCATAACCCCTGGCAACTAATGAACTAAATACAATCCTGGCTACTGAAAGGAAGCCACTTACGGTCTAAATACAGTGTTCTAACTTTGCCTAACTTTCGAGAGAGAATGTTACAGGATTGTTTCTTTAGAATGGTAAATATAAAACTAAGTTCTTGACTCAAAGCCTGGTAACTAAAGGACTGAATATAGTCGAACCAACTGCTTATCAACCATAATATGGAAGTTAAAGCATAAATGAGATGCGGTGACATGGGACATGTCTAGTTTTGGGGAGTGGTGTTACAATTATGCCTCTGTAATGTCTCAAGCTCAATGAAGAAGGCAACACTTGCTGGTAGACACAATGGAAAACGATCACCTATGAGGAACTCCACCAGCTATTCATCATGCTCCTTGGAGCTGCCCATCCACACCACATGAACCTTCAATCTCCTGAACATGCCACTGGGAGACAAGTCATAAAGGACATCCTGGTATGAACTCGAGTCCCTCTGCACCCTACCAAAACTCAGTGCACTGAAGGTTGACCTCAACAAGATTTGGCTGTGCCATCTGCTAGCCAAATCCTGAAGGAACATCCATGGCAGTGCTCCTGAAGAAGGCTGACAAGTTGCTACACATTCCCCACCATCTGGGAAACCAAGTACAACCAGCACCTCCATCACTATTACGAATGAGAAAACGACATGCACAGATGTATATACAACCTGCAGCAAAAGGGCCATCCACAGCCACCAATACTGTGCATCTATCACCACAAATTCAGAGAAGTGTCCTGGAACTGCAACCCAGCTGTAGTTGAATAAAAATGACCAGGGTGGTTACCACATCACTTTCAGACAAGCACTTTCCTAGATTTTACAACACCAAGAGCAAGTGTGTCTCTGACAAGAAGTTCCGGGTGGACACTAATGCCTTCAGGATATCAATACAAGCATAAAAAATGACAACCAAAACTCCCTGACACTAAAGTGCAACTTGTAGCTGAAAACAGAGCACTGTATCATCCTATGGTCATTGAAACCTTATCTTCCATCTGATACTGGTCAGAATTTATTGTCACCAATGATCAAATGCCCCTATTCGGTGCTGATTTCTTCAGCAGTACTAACTGCTTGTGAGAATCACCTACTGCCAACTTATAGACATTCCTACTTTCCGAACGACACAACTCTCCAGGGACCCAAAAGGCCACTCACCTCATTGGTAGGGACCACCAACTTACACCTCCTCCGGCAAATTGTCCTTAACATCTAGCCAGAACTTTGGTACCTGCCAAGCACAGCCTCTTCCATTGAAAGCAAGTGGTCCACTCCGGAACAATGCTTGGAATAGTTGGGCCTCACTACTCCAGAGGGTCAAGAAATCTAGCAGATCATGACCTACCAATGGAGGCAATAGGCAACACAAATACTCTTTCAAAAGGAACCTGATCATTTCCACCCTCCAGAGGGCAAGAATCTTCAAGTTTGACCTACTTAGGTGGTACTTCCAAGTTCAAGTCCACCAAAAAAGATGTCCCAAAGATGGTAATCGTCTTTAAATATCCAACACTCAGCCTCTGGATTTCAAGAGTTACATTCCAGAGTCAACTCCATTTTATCCTGGCTGACCTTGGCACAAGAATACCAACAACATATAAGGACCATGCTACCCTTCCTATGGGACAATGGCTTAATCATCTGTCCTGGCAAATGCATTACTAGAACATCATCTGTCAAGTTCCTGGGCCATCATATTTGTAAGAACAACATACTTCCTCTTCCTTCCTTGGTGTTACCCATTCCCAACACCATAAAAAATCAAAAGAATTCAGAGCAATGTTTGGTAATTAATACTACAGATTCATTTCCAGCATCACCAAAATCTCGGCTCCACATGAGTCTACTGGTATTGCTGCCGAGGGTGGTAACTCCAAAACACTCACATGGGATCCAATCCAACAAGACACCTTTATAATATACAAGAAAGGTTTCAATGATGCCATGACATACATAAGTGATGGGTGCTGTCAGAAATTAATGACAGGGCCCCCCCCCAAAAAAAAGAAAATACAGTAACTTCAACAGAGAACTTCTTGCAATAAACCTAGCAAACAGACACTTCTGACAAAATGTGATACGCAACATTAAATGTCAGCCCAATAAATCATATTCCTAGTTTGGAAGACCCTCTAGCAAACACATAATCAAGAACAAATACAAAAGAGGTTCAGCTGGGAATAAACTATGAACATGATGACACTCAACAACAAGACCATGAAATACATGATTATCACACTTTCCCAATGACCCTGAAATGGAAAGATATCCCCTTCTGTGCCAAGGGAAGAACAATCCTCTACAAAACCAGCAGAGGCTGCCTGTGCCCACTTCTGCCAAAAGCTCTATAAAAGAAAGTGTTCCAACTCATGCATGGACTTACTCATCAATCTGGCAAAAAAAAATAAAAATTAGTGTATGAAGTGCCAAAAAAGCAAGGTGACATACACAGCCTAGCATCAGGGAATTTCTCCCCTCCCGATGTTGTTTCAGCCACTTCCATGTAGATACAGTAGGACCCCCAAATCCCTCTAGTGGCTCTAGGTACATCCTCACAGGTACAGAAATAACTACACCATGGTTGGAGGTGATCCCAATGACAGAAGCTAGAGCAAGCACATGTGCAGTAACACTTCTCGACATGTTTACTGGACATGTTTACCCTTGAATGAATTAATTAGGCATTTATTTGTTTACTACATTGATCACTCTGTTTTAGCATAGTTGTAGGCAGTGGTTGGATTTACCACCCATATGGGTCAGCCGTTTTGGCATACATTTTAGTGCAACTGCCCTGATTGGGAAGTACAACTACCTTGGGCACTTCTCAGTCTATGTATGGCACCTACACAAAAAATCAACACAACCTACTAAGATGGTGTTCAAGGAACCCATATGTGTACCAGGTGAATTCTTCCCTGCCGGCAATTACAGTCACTCAGATGAAGAATTGGAAAGACTACCAAAAGTTATTGGAAGATTCTGACAGTACATATGAATACACATACTCCAGAAAACCATCCATTCTGAACCAGCAGAGCACATGCTGTTTGTATTCATCAGTACAGGCAGTCCCCGGGTTATGGCGGTCTCCGTTTACGGCGTTCTGACTTCATGGCACTTGGCTCACAGTGCCGTTAACCTGATTTTGCAGTGCTGTAATCCACTTTTACTGTTCAATCTCCATTATTATTATTATGATGCTCTGGTTTACTGTGTTTTTCAGGTTACAATGTGCTGTCGGGCACCCCCACTGTAAAATGGAGACTCCCTGTAATGACACCCACAAGCCTCCCCTGACCCCCGTTAATTAAAACTAACCATTATCATGCACTTCCTGAGTGTATCCAGCGTAAGAATCATAGCCTCAGTTTTCAATAATCGTTAAGATACACATATGCTTACAATAAATATTTTACGGGAAATAACACCGCTTCTGGAAAAACGGAGATGAGACAGACAGCAACTAACAATGCAAAAACCTTGGAGTCAGTCAATTATAGTACTATATATTTCTGGTTAACGAAAAACTCATCGCAATGTTCAGAAACGTGCTCGGAAAATCACTGGCAAATCACCGGAAGGAACAGTAAAGTCTTAAAAGTCGAGAAAGGCCAAATTCATATCGGGGGAAATCCCACGGGTAATATTCTGAACGAATCTACAAAGTTTTCTTTTGGCTTCCCTATCCACTTTCAAGTTTTTCCTTCACTGGATAACTGCAATAAAATCTTACCTGACCCAAAAGGAGTTTCGAACTGGCAGTAAATCACATGAAAGGAACGCCTGTCCTTACCTGGAAAAGAAAGCAAAAATCAGTACTTGCACTGTATAAGAAGTCTGTGATTGGTGAACGATAAAGTTAAAAAATAAATTTTTTATGAGTTACGAAAACTTGCTTGACTTTTTAAATCATGAATAGTGTTATGGATCGCTGAAAAATTGCGTAGCAAAAACGCAAAAAGAGGATAAAAAAAGAGGATAATAACAACATTGAATAATAAATTTTATACAGAACTAATCAGATGAAGCTGAATAAGTAAAGCCACTGATACAAACTATACAAAAGGGGCGGTTCCATTTCAAAGAAATGCCGACGAACCGGAACATGCTGAATTCCAAAATCGTTACAAAGTGGTCCTTTTATGTAAAGTAGGAGGATAGCAAGATCTTGAACACCTAAAAATCTCCGGCTCTCAAGACATTTTGATTGGGTAGCTCTAAGAACATGAGCATTCTATAATTTGCATAAAAGAGCAAGGAACAAAAATCGCCCGTCTTCAATATAAAAAGACATTTTCAAGAAAGAGAAAACGTTTCAACTTTACAACTAAGTTATTAGTCATCCCAGTGGAGTGGGGGCAGCGACCCCAGTAAAAAAGTTACTCATTTCTATTAGTGGAGCATCTTTTACACATACAGTTTATTTTCTGTACACATAAATTAATAAACGTTTTTCTTAAACCACAATTTAAGAACAACCTTGACCGCGAAATGTACATAAGCTACTATACTATTATTACTATCATTAATTCAACGTTTTATATCCCACGCAATTTATATGTGAATTCGTTAAAGATAGGCAAATGATTAGTCCAACTTTGGCTTCCATACAAACATTTCTCTTCCAAAGCCTTTACACAGACTTTGCTGCCTTTCTTGCTTTGCACATTATCTCTTTAATACCATCATGACTCACTTTAGTTTTTATCATATATGCATATGCCAATTATATATATATATATATATATATATATATATATATATATATATATATATATATATATATATGTATATATATGTAAATATATGTAAATTATATATATATATATATATATATATATATATATATATATATATATATATTAAAAAATCAAATCACAGCAGATGCGCATGACTTCATTATGTAAGCGAATACCACAGGAAAATGACAGGCAGAAGGTCAGTTACTACCAAGCGCTTTCTCCTGTTTATTCAGGCATCGTCGGGACACAAATAAAAAAAGAGTTGGAAAGAAGGTTACAAGGTAACCAGAAAAATCAAGAATACCAGATGGTTAATTGTCAAAAGGGTAAAAATCAAAGAGATAATCCAGGATAATCAGGGATCACGCTCTGACAAACTAAAACCATAGATTTAACCATAAGAGAAACGGAAGCTTAGCTATACAATATAAAAAAAACATGTATAAAACTAAATATATTAATTTTGTTGCTTACATTTACCAAAAACTTTTTAGTTATGAAGGCATCGAATTTAAATAAACCAAGATTTAAATCTAGAACACTTCCATTATTTAAGTTGATGAAACAAAGATTCAATGATATTGCTTTTAACTGTGTCGATATACGGGCTACAGACCTTCCTTCACTCCAGTTAATAGGATGATCTGAATCTCTCATATGTACGAATAATGCACTCGATATTTGCCCAGCTCTCACAAATATTGGTGTTATGTTTGATTCTTTATGAAAGGGATTTTCCAGTTTGTCCATAATATATTTTATCACACTTATTACAAGGAATTTTCATATATGTAACCGGAAACATCTTTACATTTTTAAAAATTAAACTCTTAGCATTAAATTACTGAAAACAACATTTGTTGAAAAGCTTTAAAATTCTAGGAATTCTATAAACCTTTCATCATACGGTAATTTGAGAATGTTATACTAACCAAATTCAAGTATGTCGTTAGTTAAATAAAATGTCTTCCTAGGTCTTTTCCATGCTGCATCTACAAAAGTCCTTGGGCATTCAAGTTTCACGGGAGTATCATAAATAGCTTTAATCTCAGAGCCCTTAGGAACATCCAAGGAAAAAAACAGAGAATTTAACATTTTCATAGTGATTGGAGTAGTAATGAACAAAAGAGGCAATGTTACTTGATTTTCGAAAGACTGAAAAGGTGAAATTTCTATCATTTCTATGGACTGTTACATCAAGAAAATTAAAATTTCAATTTCTTTCTTCCTCTACAGTGAATTTTATAGAAGGGACTAAATATTTAAGTTAATCACAAATTCCCGGAGATATTTGTGAACTTATATTATAGCTATAATATATGTTGTGTATATATATATATATATATATATATATATATATATATATATATATATTATATATATATATACGCGCGCGCACACACATAAACACACACAAACGCACACACATGTGCATAATTCTACTCTTAATTCTTTTAAGGTAACAAGAAGATTTTTTTATCTTTATCATATATACTTGTGAACCTAATTTCTAAAACCTTATTACGTAAAAAATCTACCACGACAGTTACGAAATCTTCCCCAGTTCCAAACAAATCGACACTACATACAAAAAGAAAAAGAAAAAAAATATATAAACCTAATAAAAACATAACGAGAAGACGCTGTTCAAGGTCTTGAAATACGATTAGCCTTTAGTTCTTATTCCCTTCCCGCCGTTTACTAGTAACATCCATCATGAAAGTTATTCGCAGGCAGCTTTGATAATCCATCAAGACAGGAGGCTTTTACAGACCAAGACACCGCACTATAACAAACCATTATCTGATGTTAAACTGCCAACCCACTTTCTGTCCAGAAATTAATAGTGGTGCTCAAGTAGGGTTCATTCATCATTTCTCGGAGGAGAAGAGAGGTAGGGATGGAGACCACCTTCTCTTTCTTACAAGGAGTTCGGCGTTGGGAGGAATCAACATTTTAATATCTAGTAACGGAAGGTGTCTTCCAAAGCAATGCAATGGGTGTTGAAAAGGATCCTCAACTCCTTTTCTAACACTATAACCAAATACACACACACACAATATTAACTAAAAAATTACCCTTCGGTTAATTTTGTAAAAATATATTAATTCCGAGGTAGAGCGAATTAGATATTAAAGGACATTTGTAGTTTAATCGTTGTATAAGAATCATGGTGAAGTGATAAAATTCATATATATAATATATATATATATATATATATATATATATATATATATATATATATATATATATATATATATATATATATCTCAAGTATAAAAGGCTCATAAAAACACTCTGGTTTAAAGCTAAGGACTATATTTCGGTAGACTGACTTCCACCCTTCCCAAGTAGAGAATGACAAAAGAAGTTATATTGGGGAAATACATAGTAGGAGATATGCCCTCAAGTGATGCCTGGGGTCACTGCTGAACCTACGTTGGTTCTGTCAATTGTCTAAATCCAATTCATCGTTGCCTTAAGGATGATATTGTCTATATGGTCAGAGTCCCAGGTTTCACTGGAAAGGTTGATCCTATTACCTTGTTCTTTCATCAGTGAAGATTCTACCATCTGACATTAATATCGACAGCGCTGCTCTTGTATAAAATTCGGGATGCGTTCCAATCCATGGTATGGTTCATGTCCTTTATATGATGGAAAATTGCTGAACTATGTTCTCCATTTCTAACTGAATGTTCATGTTGAGTTAATCCTTCCGAGATTAACTTAAAAGAAGTACTCCGTTAGATAAGGACAATAATTTGGCATGGATTGCAACTCATCCCGAATTTTATACAAGAGCAGCTATCAATACAAATGACAAGAGCAGCTGTCGATACAAATGTCAGATGGCAGAATCTTAAATGATAAAACAACAAAATAACAGGATCAACCTTTACAATGAAACCTCGGACTCTGACCATATAGACAATATCTTCCTTAAGGCAATGAAGTGGATTAAGACAATTAACAAAACCAACGTTGCCTTAGCTGTGACTCCAGGCATCACCTAAGGGCATACCTCCCCCTATATATTTATTTCGCCAATGTAACTTCTTCTGTCATTCACTACTTGATAAGGTTGGAAGACAGTCTACCGAAATATAGTCCTTAGCTTTAAACCAAAGTGTTTTAATGTTTTTTTTTTTTTCTTATACTTGAGACGTATCCTGCTTTAACAGAAGAATCTCCTTACATTATATATATATATATATATATATATATATATATATATATATATAATATCGAGATATTCCCGAAGTAGCGTGAATTGGATGTTAGCTTAACGATTGTATAAATCACGATGATGTGACAAAAATTTAATATACTATATATATATATATATATATATATATATATATCTACATATATACATATATATATATATATATATATATATATATATATATATATATATATATATATATATATATATGTGTGTGTGTGTGTGTGTGTGTGTGTGTGTGTACATATACATACATACATATGCATATATAGTCACATATACATACATACATGCATATATATATATATATATATATATATATATATATAATATATATATATATATATGTGTGTGTGTGTGTGTGTGTGTATTAGCGAGTGTTGGCATTAGGTTTTCTCTTATACAAATATCGCTAAATATGGCAGCAAAGTTGTGTTTTAAATGGTTTCTTATTAATTTTCTCTATGCTCCTCATGCTCGTCCTTGGCCCTTCTACTGAATATGACGCTTCTTCTCTTCTAGAGAAATTTCCGATTATAATTAGACAAGTTTACAAAGCAACACACACACACACACACACACACACACACACACACACACACACGTACTCCTTTTCAAGGAATACGTGGCAAAAATACAACGGCTTGATGGCTAATATCCAAAAGTCAGCAATGAGCGTCTCAATAGCACAGAATTGTTGTCTAACTTGTTTAGATCTGGACCGTTAATAATCAACTAGAATTGCTCTTCTAGTATCCACATACTTGGACACAACCATACAAAGAATAAATAACTGAAAATAAAAGATTAACATGTATCTGTAAAGGATGCATTAAATTGTTTATGTAAAATTACTAAATATGCTCTCCGAACGTATGAAGTATATGTAAAAAAAAAAAAAACAAAGCTCTCAATATCAGGGTAGAACAAGATAAAGTAGATAAAAAAAATGTACCGTAAATATTTTCTTTAACATCGACGGTAGGTCTTCGTAGTATGATGTATTTCTTATATTTTCACGATCGAAAGGTAGCATTATCATATTGATTCCCAGCACTGTATATTGAGAGGAGGTTTACAAATAATTGTATGATTTATGTATATGGCCTTAAGGTATTTTAGTGTCGAAACATTGTCAATGATATCGGTGTTGGCCTCGAGAAAATAATATACAATCAACTTTTTTTTTTTTTTTTTTTTTTTTTTTTTTTTTTTTTTTAATGAAAACCCGCTAGGTTCGAGGTTACTTGACGATCATAAAAATCATACATCAATTCATTGTCGGTTACGAAATGAATTTGCGAAATGCAAAAGTAATTAGATACTGAAATATATACTGGCGTTTTAGGTCTTCATCAATGCAAATGCTTGAAGCCATAGCAGCGCATTATTCCTCTGCTGGTAGGGGTACTGAGGTACTTTAGATTGGAGAATAGTTGATGGCCATATAAAATTATATATATATATATATATATATATATATATATATATATATATATATATATATATATATATATATAAATTATATATATATATATATATATATATATATATATATATATATATAGTATATATATATACATATATATACACACACACACACACACATATATATATATATATATATATATATATATATATATTATATATATATATATATGTGTGTGTGTGTGTGTGTGTGTGTGTGTGTGTGTGTGTGTGTGTGTGTGTGTGTGTGTGTGTGCAGATGGCGTCATAGGTAGTATTTTTAGTAAACTAACGATATAGAAACATTAATTGCAAACCAAATAAGGTCCTTTACATGAATATAGGACTGTATTATATATATATATATATATATATATATATATATATATATATATATATATATATATGAGAGAAAGCTTTTCTATCTTTCCTTCTGACATGGGATGTAGTATACGAGTGTATGTTTTAGTCCGGTCTTTTCACACTTACTGGCTCTATAATTGCTTCATAAAACAGAGCCAAGGCTCTGGGTGCTGCAGAAGCTGTATATGCCACTTCTGGAGTTGCTGTTTGCCGTTAACACAGACCCGTCAATTAATTGCTCCTGGGATGTTGTTTCATTATCTGACAGACGGTTGAAGCCGAAAGTAAGATGGGTCCAGACGCGTCTTAGCCATTACGTAATTTATCGGATACCGACCTTAATTGGTGAAGTCCGGAAGTGAACATCTCGTCTCACCTCTGGGTGTTTGCAGTTTTTCTTTGTTTAATATTGGAACATTTGATTTTACTTCCTTATAAGTAGACGTGTGATGAAGTTCTTTTCCTGAAGAGTTTCAAGTTTATGACATTTTTCTAAAGCTAATTTTGCTTTAAGGTACTGAATTGCACTGAAAAATAGTTAAAGTGCTCTAAAGTTTTTTTTCTTATAAATCTCCTATAGATATTTAATTTTCATTCTGTAGGTAAGAGAGATGTGCGAAGTATAACTCCCACCGAACTGATTTATGTGGGGGAGTGCGCACGTGTACATATTTACCAATATACTTATACACAAACAAACTTCATTTGTATACACTGACAGGCGCAAAATAATCCTGCTAAAATATCCGGTAGGAAGGACGGGATATTATTCATGAAGTGAAATGAAGACGCATTGCCAAGTGGTAGTCCATGATGGAAAATGAAGTTTTATGGGAAAGAGAGGAACACTTTTATGACCCTCCCTAAGTTGGGAAAAATGACGCACACTCCTGCTTATATTCACCATTACAAAGAGGAATTTCCTGCGATCTTTTCACTTACACTTCATGTGTTAAAACATATTATTTTCATCTGGCAACAACATGATAATCAAGTATTTGGTATTGTTCACAAGGCAAAAATCCGGAAATCATTCTCAAGAGGGGTATTTTATCTTCTGTTGATACAAAGAGATCAATGCAACTACGTAAAAATAATTGAGATTTTGTATCAGTACCAAACCAAATGAGTATCATCCCAAATGCAAGATGTAATGAACAGAGTAGAGTTTAAATGGCCTTCCTTCAGGAAATGGTTAATAATTAAAGAACAAGTGAAATCATAATACCGTAATCCAATCGTAGGTAAAGGATGAGACGGAAATCTAGGCGACAAGGATATTACTATTAGATCAAAGGGACCTTCAATAGAGAAGTTCATTTTGTAAGGCAGAAAAAACCTTTTCGGAACATACCCACGTATGAGGTGTACCGAAGAGACATTGATAAAAGAATAATCATGAAAATAAAATAACGATTAATTAAAAACCTGCCTCTGCAAGTGAAAAAGCTTCCAAGACAACAACTTTGCACGTCCGTCACTTTTGGAAAATTTAATATTCATCTTACCATCTACCTATAGTAAATCGCCTTTCTATCAGAGAGAGAGAGAGAGAGAGAGAGAGAGAGAGAGAGAGAGAGAGAGAGAGAGAGAGAGAGTCTGATAAAATCACAATTCAAAGGTTGTGTCTGTTTTGCGCTTTACGTGGAGAAACCCCGAGAACAAAGGCATTGTTGGGAGGACATATACCATTCTTCACTCCTAATGAAAAGGGCTGTTACGTATAAATTGTTTCGCGTCCCTTTGGATGCACAGCCTGTTTGTTGGAGGCCGCCGCGTTCACTCTCTTGCTCTTCCTCTGTAGCCACGCCCCTTATTCATGTAGGCATACGCAGGAAACAAAATCCTCATTTTGCATATATATGCTCTTATGTAAACGAAGGATTCCGTTTCCTGAAATACTGAGGCAGCCATAAATATTGCTCTTTATTTAACGCTTCATCTCAATGGACAACTTGTTTCCCGGAACCGAAGAAAAGGCGTAGACAGAAGATAGAGAAGAATCGCTTTATCGTGAATGACAACAGCACATTTTGCATACGGATAACACGGAAGAGCGAAGAAGTTAAACAAAGCAATAAACTGAAATGAAGGATTCGCTCTAGAGGCACCTCAGAAACTGTATAAAAGCAAATCATGTAAGAGATAGTAAACTTTTAAAGTATTGCGAGGGTGATCTGCCTAATCCACGCTACAGGCAAATTCAAAATAACTTGAATGAATCGTAAAATCGCATTTGCCTCGAAAGCAAAGTCAAGACAGAATAAAAATACGAGTTTCTGTTGTGTCCTGCAGGTTAGAGCGTAAAAATTTCGATAAGACTAGGAAATAGCCTATATGTCCTTGGCTGTCACTAAAGGGGTATACATTCGTATATTAGCTTCTCACATAAGACAAATGGCTCTCCGAGCTTTAACAGGACCTTGGGAAACAAGCAGTCCGTTAGTACCAAAAGCTAAAAGGAAACGGTCAACACAAGTGACCAGTCTGTAGCGTACTTCCTGAACATCCCACCAATATAAAATGTTATTGAAGTTGGAACCACGTGAGTTGTATCTTTCATTCACGGGCGGTTTCTGGTGTTAAACAGCTTTCTATAATGAAGAAAATTCCTAATTAACTCAAAAGTTCCTAAACTTGATCAAGATATTGGACTTTGTGTTGACAAATGCCTCTAATTGATGAGAGTGTATCTTCAAACATATCCCCCTGAAGACACTCCATGATTTCATACATACCGGCGTCGCCTCAAGATTCTTGCTGCCCGATTCATTTCAAGATGAAGGCTTGAGAATGAACTTCCGCATCAGTAATAAGGTTTGCGAAGTGAAATGAGCAGTCCTGAACCCCACTTTAAAACTTTCCTTTTGAATACTGACAATTTACACTTTCCGAAACGTTCAGTCATTTGTCTCATATATATATATATATATATATATATATATATATATATATATATATATATATGTATATATATATATATATATATATATATATATATATATATATATATATATATATATATATATATGGATCTTTCCTTGATAGTGTGACCCCCAAAGGGTATTACCCGGTAAGTATCCACCTTTGCGGGGTGTTTAGTACAAGCCCGTTGGGGAATACCGTAAAAACATAAACAAAAGACTGTTAAAAAGACTGTAAATATCATAAAGATAATGACCCACAAAGAAATACCAGTCCCAGATAACAATCCCCGAAAACCATTTGTTTCACTATCTAGAAAAGATCCATATATGTGTGTATGTGTCTGTGTGAGTGTGTGAGATATTTAAACAGCTATATTTGTAGACTTTTTTCTGTGAAATAAGTTATGAAACATTACATAGGAGTTTTTATTTTGTGGACAGCTTTGAATTATCCTTTTTTACTTATAAACGTTTTCTTTTTAACCATCATTGCAAATAATTTGTCTTTGAACAGACCCTTTTTTATTTTATCAATAATTGGGGAATCCTAGATAGAAAGGGGGTGTGGATGGAGAATATCTCCCCGCCCCATAGTGAATACAGCGATGCTGATGGAGAGATTAAGAAAAACAGCAAGAAAACATGCATTTCCTGAAATATAAAATTCACTTCTTAAGCTCGCTAAATTTAGTGCACCTCCTCAATCCGGGGGAAATAGGGGAGGTTCAACTTGGAGAGGGCTCCTGTGGAAGAAAAAAAAAAAAAAAAAAAAAAAAAAAAAAAAACGTTTGTTTGGCGGGCGCTGATTGGCTGGGAGCTGCCTACCTCCCGATACCAGCCAATCAGCGGCCGCCAAACAAACGTCTCGCAAGCATACGGCTCATCCAAGAATCTACCTTAAGTGAACCGTGAACCAGCTATAGCTGTGGTGACAGCTGATAGCAGTCATCCTTGGCTGAGATCTAGAGGCGAAGAAGGAAAGGTTAACCATTCATATTTCAGTTAGGAATTACAGTTCCATGTTGTTCCTGCTCAATA
>NC_087212.1:77212300-77229800 GCF_015104395.2 Macrobrachium nipponense | reverse complement strand
GAGAGAGAGAGAGAGAGAGAGGTTTTGGTAGTAGAAGTAGTAGTAGTACTTATCAAATTTTCATTTCTCTTCAGTTACACTGTGTACTGTAAATTTACACTTAAAAATACAAAATAAATTTCCTTTCAAATGAAGATTCGACTGTGCACCCCTACGGTGTACACTGATATACAGTACAAAAAATAGAAAGGCACGTTTTCATGACAATGCTTTCTGGATATAAGAAATTTATTGTAGTTTTCATTCAATTTACAAACGTTGCAGAGAACAGGACTATTTCACACTACAACACCGTTACTTTTAACTTTCAAGAAAAATGTATTTTAAAAATCTGACTCAAAGAAAGCATAACAGTAAAGTTATGAAAAAAATCGTACACTAAAGCTTCATACCAATTTATTTTGGTATTCAAATGACCAAAATAAGTATAGCCAGCTTGTGTTTAAAGTGATCAAATGCTCCAACACAAACGACTCACAATAATTCTAACTTACGCATTAGTCTTCACCCGCAAGCACTTAAAATTAGGGATACTTGCTTTACTTATTATACGTAATTATCTCTGTATATTATGACGTACCCCCATTCACTTTGCTCTATAAAGAAAACTTCATCTTCGGCCAATTACGCCTTCCTTCTTGGGATCAATCATTATTTTTTCTCGCCGGCTTATCAGTGAAGTAGCTGATAAAATGGAAGCCTGTGACCCACAGAGGAGTGCCCTTGAGTGAAACTCTAAGGGTGTCAAAAGCTACGAGACAATTTGTGCTCTAATATGTTAATCTAATTCTGCAAAAGGAGCAATACTGTTGACTTCAGCTGAAATGTATTTCAACTTTAGTTTTACCACAGTCATTCAAAGCAGTTAGGCATTAAAGTCTCTTATTAGCAATTCCATATCTGCCTTTTTAGAGTTCACAGTTAACTTTTCCTTATTGCGACCTCAGGAGCGTAAAATGTCATTACCTTTTCGAAGGTCGCGTTTTTGTGACCATAGTTACCGCAATCCTAATTTGCGTAGATCAACAGTCTTATAGACCTAAATTCTTGTAATCCAATACGGCTTAAGAGAGAACCTGAATGCGCGGATTGTTTGGCATACTGGAACTCACAACTTATAAATGTGTTTTCGCCATCAATTCCGAATTCATTAACTGTGTCAGATTTTATTTTGTTTACTGTTCTCCTAGAAAAAGCCCTTAAAAAGTTTTTTTTCTGATATAACGGCTTCCTTAGATCTTTGCTGCATAGAAACTATGCTACAACTACCTGATCCTTTCATTTAATGGGTGAACGAATATTGTCACCAATTCACAAAACATCGCTCTCACTAATAGTAAATGTCTCATGCCTTTGCCACCGCACATGAGGTAAACTAGATACTTCACTTTCACTTACACTTCTATAGACTTCTTCTACATCTATGTTAAGTCTAGCGTCTGCTGATAAATTATGTAATTCCACAGAGAAACGGTATTTTCTTCTCACGCATTTCACATAAAGAGCATTGTTATTCCCCAGCAAGCAGCATAAACTACATTATATCACACTTTCTCTGCCTGATTATACTGCAATAACAAGTCCAAAACCTACCTGCGAGCTCGCATATGTAAGTGCAAGAAAATTTGCGGTTTTTTTCCTTTTTTTATTTTTACATTTCCTTAAAAAAGTTCTCTCCTGAAGCAGTCAACTGGCGTTAGACAACCACGCCGCCCTAAAAGAATTTGTGTACCCGATTACGTTGGTGTAAATCACGATATCGCTGAGCTTCCCTGAAAACTTTGCTTTCAACTCTTGCAAAGATTTCCCCAAAATTCTATGTGGCTTCTGCGAAGGCAGCATAAGCCGATTTTCGCGTGTATTTGTTTGACGCTACAAGTTCTCACTTTTATGTTGAATATTCATGTTATCCTTATTTAAAAGAGGATTCTTTGCAGCATATTCTTTGGCAAAAAAAGGCTTAGTTATTTCTCTGGTCCTAAATTGGGCACGCGAATCTAAATATCGGCTCAGTTGGTTAAATTGTTCAAAACAACATTGTAAATATGCTCATAATCACTGAATCCCAAAAATGTTACTTCTAATTTTCTTCTGGGTTCACTTGAAATTGTTCCTCCAATTATGAAAGCCCCGATATGTGAAAACGTCTAGATACAAGTCTTGCTTGGTCTCTGAACGATTCGTTTTAGTCCTAATATAGGGTAACTTCTGTATCATACAACGTTCAGTTAATTATCACATTTGAAACATGCGATGTCTAACTTCGTTTACATTTTGGCGTGACTACACAGAAAGGTCTTCATGCCTGCAATGGAAAATGTCAGACGGGTTCCTGGGAGGCATCACTCGATGCCCAAGGATGACCCTCAGCAGCTTCAACAGTGACTGACTGACGCAAGTTCCCGCCCCCATATTGAGTCTTCGGATCCTCTTCACCCGCAACCGGCGGAAAATCACAAGAGCTTAGAACTACTTGAACTATTTCGAACAAAAAATATAGCAAGCTTTAACACACAAAGGTCTGACATATTACCTCTAAGCTGGGTTTCGCTCAACTATACAAAGTCTACCTTTTGAATTCGGTGACAAATTTATTTCTGTTAACTTCTTACAACAACCTGGTTTTCTGTACAATGTTTAGCAGGTTCTTTGTTTTGCTCCCATCAGAATCTTTAACGTTTTCCAGTTTTACTCTTCTTTACCTTGTTTTATTTATCCATTCTCCATTGTTTATCTCTACTTATAATATTTTATTAATTCAACCCTCAATGTTGACTTTTATTTATTTTTTCAAGTTCTTTACAGTTTACAAAACGTATCTTCAGTCAAGATGATTTTACGCAGTTACAGAATTTACTTTAGTGTTTAATCATCATGATATTATGACCCTGAAGGGAACTTCTCCTCTCCCCCTCCCCCTCCTTTCCTTTTTTTTTCCCGAGAGCACAGAGTAGTTAGTTTTCCGTAACTTTCCCCATCAACCCGCCACTGTCCCTTGAATGGAGGTCACTGACACACATGAAACATTCATTAGCTTGGTACTTTTCAGAGTATTCACTTTGGTATGTATATGTATATATATATATATATATATATATATACGTATATATATATATACACACACACAGACACACACACACACATATATATATATATATATATATATATATATATATATATGTATGTGTGTGTGTGTGTGTGTGTGTGTGTGTCTGTGTGTGTGTGCACACATTTATAGACTCTGGTATAATATATATATATATATATATATATTATATACCAGAGTCTATAATGTGTGCACACACACAGACACAGACACACACACACACACACACACACACACATATATATATATATATATATATATATATATATATATATGTGTGTGTGTGTGTGTGTGTGTGTGTGTGTGTGTGTGTGCACACATTATAGACTCTGGCTATTAAGAATGAGAATTTTCGCCTTTCATCCTGAGATCTTGAAAGGCGTTGATGCACATCTTGCAAGGGTTGACCAAAGTTTAAAACAATTTCGGTTCTGTATCGAAGTGGTTTATCCATCCCCAAAATTTTAACTTGTGACTTGGTTCAAATTAAGATAACGCAAATGATATCAATCCCTACATTTAATTTCAGAAACAACAAATTCCAAATCATCAAAAAAGCTTTTGCAGATCTTGAAAATACATGTAATCCTCAGGATAGGTTCTAAGAATGATGAACACGTGACCATCACTTACAGCATCTTATTGATGGGAGTCCCCTCTGCAAAATTCGGTTTTAGGTGCGCTTAGAGTCCAGGTGGTCCATAGTCTGCCAAACATGAGTGAAGATTTTTCGAAAGTCTCGATACTTCTGCTAAAGGAAGACTTACCTAAGTCTTCAGTATTCAGATATTCCACTTATAATGCCAAAAGGACATTCTAACTTCAAGATTTTCTCCCTGACAAACCGACAATTCTAACTTCCATTTCATTACATCATTTGTTACTCACATGTTCAAAGTGAATCCATTTTGTACTTCATTTTCCGTTCAGTTTTGTAGGTTATGAAAAAATGCAAGTCTAAAATCATATTTACACATACTTATGCTGCATCTTCCAGCTCACAGGTTATGTGGATTCTAAGTTATACATTTTATGTAGTTTGTAATTAATCGGTAAACTGCTGTACACGATTAAAAAATTCCTCGTATGGGTAGAATGGAGCTGATAAATGCTTCAGTAACAAGCATTAACTAATGGGATCCTTAATGCAACGTAAGAGTATGTCGCTCATAAGTGTGAACTTAAGTTTCAGTGGGTATAAGCAAACGTATAAAAATAAAGGTCGTCTGTTTTCCCAAATTCTTCATCCTTAAGATCAACTGATATAATAGAAAAATGGTTAGTTCTTATATATATACACTAAATTCAATTTTCAAAAGAGGTATATCAAGTAATTTCTCAGAACAATGAAGTTGTATTTCGTATAATTGACAAATAATTCAAAACCTTTCTTTCTCCATTTGTAGTACATTGGTAACTTTCAACTTAACAAAGAATCTAAGAAGCAAAACTGCTTAAACATACTACTTCACAACTGAACAGAACTTTAATTTAATGCTGAACGATCAACTCTCTCCCATAACGTATTCCCAGATCTCTAATTCAGACTGGAATATGGAATCACCACTGCCAATAATATGCTAAGGGCTAAGGACATCTTTGTTACACAACAGCATTTAAAACTAGTTCTCCTATTTGAGCTTGTTAATAATAGTATTCGTGATTCATTATTATTTAAAGAAGTTTGGTTAACTTGTTTCACCCAGAAATTAATCACGGCTTCGATAACTCAAACTACAGACGACCCAATCTCATTAAAAGTATAGAGTACGTAACATATTACATTAAAATGTTTGGTGACAGATCAACGGGCTTATTAAAACCAACGTAACTGACTTTAAATAGCTCGTAAAACAACTATATACCATCGGATTTAGAGAGACAAACTCATTAAGTTAGAAAAGTAGAGACACATTAAATGCAAGTGACGGAGTTTTAAGCGCATCAAGACCGAAACGATAAAAATGTAGAGGCAATTCCTCCGGCCCAAAATACACCACTCCAAAACATTTCACTTAAATATGAATATCAAAATTGTGTAGCGCAACCACCAGCATATCTCTCTCTCTCTCTCTCTCTCTCTCTCTCTCTCTCTCTCTCTCTCTCTCTCTCTCTCATGCTTTCCTCCCCTTCTTCAGACCCACTCTAAATTCCCCTCCTTTCATTCCGGGAATGCAAAGTGTTCCCATGTCCTGGATACTGCTTATAACGCGCTTCTCTGTGGAACCTCTGGAGGAAGACGAGGAAGAGAAGTAGGAAGGAGAGAAATGAATTTTGCTTGTCAGCTCTTCCAGATTCTTCATCTGCCAGTTGTTTCAGTGGTCGGGAAATGCGAGACATTTCATGATTGTTATAGGCACTACTACATTTCTAGTAATTGGCTAAACACTGCAGCTAATTCAAGAGTAGAAAAACTGCAATGTAATGTACAAAGAAAATCATCGTTTTTTTTCCCGCCATTATAAATGCCAGACTATTTTCCTCGGAGAAGAGAAATCCGAAGCGGGTAAATCAATAGCAGCGACTGCATCCAGTACTTCCGTTTTGGCAGCGTCCCTTCATTCAAACACTGCACGCTGACCCTTACCTGAAATAGCACTGAAAACTTCAGCTTATTCAATCATGTCGAAATAGACAAACATCCTAAGAATACTTGTACCTTTTTACATGAGCAATACCATAGTCTCCCTTTGAACTATGACTAGGACCTCAGTTCGGTGAAAGGTTATGCACGTAATTGTACAGTTTTAAATAAATCAACTGTGATAAATATATAGACACACACATACAAATATATATATATATATATATATATATATATATATATATATATATATATCGAGCTACAATGTCCTTTAATATCTAATTCGCTCTACCTCTGAATTAATATATTTTTTCATATATGCTTAACCGAAGGGGAATTTTTTTCTCGATAATAGACTTGCCCGGATCCGGACGCGAACCCATGGAGCCTTTCAAATCCAGGAACGTCAGTGAAGCTTTTACCTACTTCACCACCGCAAGAGCTTCACTGACGTTCCGATGACTTTATATATATATATATGATATATAATTAAGTATTATAATATATATATATATATATATATATATGAATGTTTGTCGCATCACCGTGACATTTATCATATTCTCAGATATTAAGCCATAAATGTCGTTTAACACCCAGTACACTATACCTCGGGAAGAGCTGCACCCAGGGGGAATTATAATGATCAAGTGCTTCTTTACCAGTGGAGTTCGAACTATCGCCTGGTTGGGGAGACACCGAAGTACAGTGACTCTTAATCTTAATTAATTATAATTCCCCTCGGGTACTGGTTATTCTTGAGGTATACAGAACGGAATATTAAATAACATTTGTGGCTTTATATATATATATATATATATATATATATATATATATATATATATATATACATATATATATATATGTAGATGCATTTTTATCACATAACCGTAATTCATATATTACATGCATTATACAAATGCCCTTTATATCTAATTCGCTCTACCTCGGAATTAATATATTTTTATAAATGTTAACCGAAGGCGGATTTTTTAGTTGATAATAATTTCGTCCTCTCGTCGATTGCAACCAGCGCACAAAGTAAAAATCAGGACTTCAGTGACGTCTTTACCGACTCGGCCAACAATTAAGGTAATGTCACTGAAGTCCTGATTTCTCCTCTGTGCGCTAGTTCGAATCCACGAGAGGACGAAACTATTATCAACTTAACAATTCGCCTCCGGTTAACATATATGAAAATATATTAATTCCGAGGTAGAGCGAATTAGATATTAAAGGTCATTTGTAGCTTACTGCATGTACATAATATATGAATCACGGTGATGTGATAACAATTCATATATATATATATATATATATATATTATATATATATTATATATATTTATATGTGTGTGTGTGTGTGTATTTTTTTCAAAAGTTATTTTCTATTTATTGCAAGTTATACTTAATTCCTGGAACAGGCTAACCAGGCCATGAAAGGTATGTCTATAATATGAAGACTACGTGAGAGGAATACTTATTCCTTTGTGCAAGAAGAGTGAGGTGACTAATAATTCTGAGGCATATCTTACTTAGCATGCGAGGGAATTATTTTATTTAAGGCAGAATTTTGACTGAGAAAGTAGCTGCATGAGAGAGGATTAGTAGGTGAGGAATGATGTGATCTAAGACCAGTATGATGCCATGTATGTGGCTCAAATGTCCGTAAAGAGACAGGTATGTGTTGTATAGTCTTTTTTGGGGTCATTTAGCCATACACTCTCAACATGGTTCTACAAAAGCCTATCAAATAACTGAATGAGAGGCAATATGTGCAGGAAGGGTATTGATGCTGTATGGTACAGAAGGAAAACGATTAATGTAATTATAAAGGAAGCGATATGTCAGCATATGTAGACAGAAGAGGCTGGTTTGGTGTCAAAATGGGCTGAGGAAAACATGTGTTTTGTCTTCATGGTTGTTTGATATCTTTACAGATGGAGTGATGCAAGAAGTCAGAGAAATGACAATAGGGATAGGCACAAAGTTGGGAGATAAGAAAATGTGTCCATATCAATCTTTACCGATGGAGCCTTGCAGAAAGTCAAAATAAAGGTTAGTAGACGTAGGAGTAAAGTGGTGGGATAAAGATGGGATGCGAATGGAGTGGGAAATGGGTAATGTTTCCAGACTATACAGCACTGAGTTGGGTATCGGGAAGATTCGTAGAGAATAAATATGAGCTGCTAGGTGAGCAGAAGACTGGGAATGTCTATGAAAGCCATGGTTGAAATGTATGAAGGAACCATTATACTTACTTTCCTCTATGAAACTGAAGTGTAGGGTGTGTATGCATATAAAAAAATTCTGAAGCCACTGGCATGAATGTTGTGTGTAGTGTAAGAGGTTAAAGAATGAAGAATTATGAGATACACAGATTTAATAGTAAACGTTTAGCGTTGGTGAAAGGATGACTACGAGTGTTTTAAATGTTTGTCATTAGAAAGTGTTAAGAGAAATGAGAGCAAGACTTGGACTTAGAAAGTGTTTGACCGATGTGAGGAAGAGGCACTGAAAAGGTAGGGCTTTAATATGTGATGCTCCCTTCCAGAATACATGTCCCTTTTGTTGAACTACTCATTCCATTCCATCTTTTATTAGGTCTTCCTCTCCTTTCCACCACTCTAACCTATCCTCCTCGCTCCCTCAATGTAAGCAAAGCACCTGAAACACTCTGATGGATGGTTTTGAGACAATGAAAGGGTCGTGAATGTGGTGTGGAGTGAATGGATTGATGGATACTATAGGAGAGACAATTTACCACCTACTGGAAGACCTTCAAATAGCAGAAAAATAAACAAAATATGCATAGGGTTATGGAAGTAAATAAAACAGGGAAGGTGGTGCACTGAATGGTAATATGGATTAAGGACAAAATTCAGCCGTTGATTTGGGAGTGAATATGATGACAGTAGAATGAGGAACAAGTGAGTTACAGATCAGATCAAGCTAGGAAGGAATCAAAGCCTATGCAAAAGATCTGGGGAGCAAAAAATGACCACCGAAGCCTTTAGGGGAGAGGAGTGTTGATGCTGAATGCTTGTTTGTTTGTTTGTTTGTATGGTGTTTTTACGTTACATGGAACCAGTGGTTATTCAGCAACGGGACCAACGGCTTTACGTGACTTCCCAACCACGTCGAGAGAGAACTTCTACCACCAGAAAGACACATCTCTCACTCCTCAATGGAATGGCCGAGAATCGAACCCGCGACCACCGAGGTGAGAAGCAAACACCAAACCAACCACGCCACTGAGGCGCTGAATGCAACCGAATCTTCAATGGCACAGAAGAAAAACAACGAGACGAACCTAAAAAGTGTCAAGGTTAGGAATCATTCCAGTTTCATATAAGTATATGGGAAGAAAAAGTCAATGAACAGACCAATCTGAACAAAGCAAATTAAGGATGATTTACAAGTTTCATGGAACGACTGCCAAAAGAGAAATAAAACAGATTTGATATAAAAATTCTGCAGACGGGGAGTATGAAAACCTGCTTGTCAGTTCAATACGAAAACATTTGTTTATTGTATAAATTGCGGGTCAGTATGGTTTATTTTCAATCGCTCTCTCTCTCTCTCTCTCAATATATATATATATATATATATATATATATATATATATATACATATATATATGCACACACACACACATATATATGTATATGTATGTATGTATGTATGTATAAGTGAGTGTGGATGGGTGGGCGGGTGGTTATATCGTGCTATAAGAGAATGACAGGAAGGAAGAGAGGATTTAAATTCGCAAACATAATAATAAGCACCAAGCAAAATTTATCTTTTTGCATTATGAAAGAGATTTTCGAAAACGAATGTTTTTGTTCATGTTAGTATAGTAAAATTTCTTGTAGACTAGGTTTTAAAGTATAGTTTTTTATCCACAGGTTCAACACGAATGGTAGCTATAATTGCAGCTACAATGAATATCGTACATACGCACGAGAAAGAGTTCCTTCCGGCAAGGGTCAGAACGAAATGGGAGAACCTCTGAACCACGGAAAGGGACCAGAGGAGCCGAAGACCTTTGATGTCAGCCTTTTAACAATGCAACGAAACTACAGCCGAAAAGTAACAGGAGCGCCTTCAGCAGGCTTGGACTGTATACAAGTATTACTCTCCCGTCTTTTGTTTTGATTACTTGACAGGAAATACTACTCTGAAGTTCAATGGTTATCTTGAGAGACTCAATTTTCCGTCATTCACAGATTCAGTTTAGAATCATGAATGAGGTGACACGAAATTCCATCTTCCGCATAAAAATGTTAGTTTACCTGAAATGTGAATTCTCTGAACGAGAACGATTCAAATAAATTATCTAAATAAAAATTCTAGTGCATCTGAAATGTTTGATTCCTGAACCTGAACTGTGAAAAACTAGAAGCACGGCCCTAATACCATCCACAATGTAAACTTTAGTCAGATAGTTTTTTTCGTAAACTTCATCATCTATGATAATAAAATCCGAGTGGATCTTGTTCGTCCGTCCAGGGTGGGTGCGAGGTAGGTAGGGGATCGGGAGGGTAGTGGTGACATGACATTTCCACCCTCCTCCTGCAAACCCGTTTGTCTGCCCCAGGTGGGGCTGAGTTAGGTAGGGGGATCGTGAGGGTAGCAAAGACATGACACATCCACCCTCCTCCTGCAAACCTGTTTGTCTTCCCTAGATGGGGTAGGTAGGGATTGGGAGGTAGGGGAGGCATGACACATCCACCCTCCTGCCCCGCGCTGCGGTACGCACTATCCAGTTTCTTCTTGAATAATCGATAGTCTCAAAGTTCAGCTACGCTAAGTTTAGCAGAGCCTTTGTCACGAATCGAAATACGAACAGCAAATGTACTGGAGTTTTTTCAACTTACGTATCATCATCATTGGCAAAAATTCCGTGGCCAGTCCTCTGTTAAACAATTACACAGATATTTTCCTTTCCATAAATGATATTTGGGAAGACTGTTATAAACACAATTGGACATTAAGTTACCTTCAGTAAACTAGAAGAATCCATGACCAAAAAATTATGCTGCTAATCGAAAGAAACTTATTACGTTTTCCAAAATTGGATGCAGGACTTCCTACAAATCTTTTGGAAACTCAAGCAGAGAGTCCATATAATTGTTGGTTGTATACAACAACAACATAAATAATAATAATAATAATAATAATAATAATAATAATAATAATAATAATAATAATAATAATTATTATTATTATTATTATTATTATTATTATTATTATTATTATTATCATTTTTTTTTGCTCTATCACAGTCCTCCAATTCGACTGGGTGGTATTTATAGTGTGGGGTTCCGGGTTGCATCCTGCCTCCTTAGGAGTCCATCACTTTTCTTACTATGTGCGCCGTTTCTAGGATCACACTCTTCTGCATGAGTCCTGGAGCTACTTCAGCCTCTAGTTTTTCTAGATTCCTTTTCAGGGTTCTCGGGATCGTGCCTAGTGCTCCTAGGATTATGGGTACGATTTCCACTGGCATATCCCATATCCTTCATTTCTATTTTCAGATCTTGATACTTATCCATTTTTCCCTCTCTCTTCAACTCTGGTGTCCCATGGTATTGCGACATCAATGAGTGATACTTTCTTCTTGACTTTGTCAATCAACGTCACGTCTGGTCTATTTGCATGTATCACCATATTCGTTCTGATACCATAGTCCCAGAGGATCTTTGCCTGATCGTTTTCTATCACTCCCTCAGGTTGGTGCTCGTACCACTTATTACTGCAAGGTAGCTGATGTTTCTTGCACAGGCTCCAGTGGAGGGCTTGTGCCACTGAATCATGCCTCTTTTTGTACTGGTTCTGTGCAAGTGCCGGGCATTCGCTTGCTATGTGGTTTATGGTTTCATTTTTCAATTTGCACTTCCTACAAATGGGAGAGATGTTATTTCCGTCTATCGTTCTTTGAACATATCTAGTTCTTAGGGCCTGATCTTGCGCCGCTGTTATCATTCCTTCAGTTTCCTTCTTTAGCTCTCCCCTCTGTAGCCATTGCCATGTGTCATCGCTACCTAGTTCTTTAGTCTGTCTCATGTATTGTCCGTGCATTGGTTTGTTGTGCCAGTCCTCTGTTCTGTCGGTCATTGTCCTGTCTCTGTATATTTCTGGGTCTTCGTCTACTTTTATTAGTCCTTCTTCCCATGCACTCTTTAGCCACTCGTCTTCACTGGTTTTCAGATATTGCCCCAGTGCTCTGTTCTCGATGTTGACGCAGTCCTCTATACTTAGTAGTCCTCTCCCTCCTTCCTTTCGTGTTATGTATAGTCTGTCCGTATTTGCTCTTGGGTGAAGTGCTTTGTGTATTGTCATATGTTTCCTGGTTTTCTGATCTATGCTGCGGAGTTCTGTCTTCGTCCATTCCACTATTCCTGCACTGTATCTGATTACTGGCACTGCCCATGTGTTTATGGCTTTTATCATATTTCCGGCGTTGAGTTTTGACTTGAGTATCGCCTTGAGTCTCGGCGATCGTGTCCTTCATCTCTTGGTGTTTTATATCCCCTCCTTCCATTATTTCCAGGTATTTGTATCCTGTCTCATCTATGTGTTTGATGTTGCTCCCATCTGGTAGCTTTATCCCTTCAGTTCTCGTTATTTTGCCTTTTTATATGTTGACTAAGGCGCATTTTTCTATTCCAAACTCCATCCTGACGTCCACAGATACAATCCTTACAGTCTAGATTAGGGTATCTATTTCCTTGGTGCTCTTACCATACAGCTTGATGTCGTCCATGAACATCAGATGGTTGATTCTGTTGCCTCTTTCTTGAGTTGGTACCCGGCATCCATCTTCTGTAGTATTTTTGTCATGGGAATCATGGCCACTACGAAGAGTAGTGGGGACAGTGAGTCACCCAGGGAGATCCCTCTCCTGATATTAACATCTGCTAGTCTTATTCCAGAACTTGTAAGTATTGTATTCCAGTTGCTCATTGTATTTTTGAGGAAGCTGATGGTGTTTTCCTCTGGCCCATATATTTTCAGGCATTCTATTAGCCATGTGTGTGGTATCATGTCGAAGGCTTTCTTATAGTCTATCCATGCCATGCTTAGGTTGGTTTTCCTTCTCCTACTGTTCTTCATTACCAATTTGTCTATCAGGAGCTGGTCTTTTGTGCCCCTACACTTCCTTCTGCAGCCTTTCTGTTGGTGGGGGATGGTGTTTGTCGCCTCTAGGTAATTGTATAGCCTTTCACTGATGATACCTGTTAGTAACTTCCACATTATTGGTAGGCAGGTGATAGGCCTGTAGTTACTTGCTATATTTCCCTTACTCTTGTCTTTTTGTACTAAGGATGTTCTTCCTGTGGTCATCCATTTGGGTGCATGGTGATTTGAGATACAATGCTGGAGTTGTTCTGCTATTCGTGGGTGTAGGGCCTTGAAGTTTTTGAGCCAGTATCCATGGACTTCATCGGGACCTGGGGCTTTCCAGTTTGGCATTTTCTTTGGTTGGTGTCTGACTGTGTCTGTCGTGATCTCTGTGAATCTTTGTTTTATTCTCCCTGTTTCTTCTTCCTTGACTTCCTGGAGCCACGTTGCATGTTTGTTGTGTGATACCGAATTGCTCCATATGTTTTCCCAGAGTCTCTTACTTGGTTCGGCTTCAGGAATTTCTTGGTGGTTGTCTTCCCCTCTCAGTTGGCTGTATAGTCTTTTCTGGTTGGTTCCGAATAGTTTGTTCTGTTGGTATCCCTTATTCCTGTTCATGTACCGTTGGATCTTATGTGCTTTGGCCTTAAGCCTCTGTTTTACATCTTCTATTGTGTTGTTTAGTCCCCT
Organism: Macrobrachium nipponense; assembly: GCF_015104395.2. NCBI lineage: Eukaryota > Metazoa > Arthropoda > Malacostraca > Decapoda > Palaemonidae > Macrobrachium > Macrobrachium nipponense. Next base: position 77,216,293 of record NC_087212.1, on the reverse strand, counting down.
CTCTTGTACTTTGTATTTCTCGTTCAGTTCCTTATTATTATTATTATTATTATTATCATTATTATTATTATTATTATTATTACTATTATTATTATTATTATTATTATTATTTCTTGTCCATCCTATTCGACTGGGTGGTTTTAGTGTGGGGTTCCTGGTTGCATCCTGGCTCCTTAGGAGTCCATCACTTTTCTTAACATGTGCATTGTTTTTAGGAGCACACTCTTCTACATGAGTCCTAGAGCTACTTTAGCATCTAGTTTTTCCAGGTTCCTTTTCAGGGATCTTTGGATCGTGCCTTGTGTTCCTATGATGATGGGTACAATATCCACTAGCATATCCCATAACCATCATATTTCTATTTTCAGGTCTTGATACTTATACATTTTTTCTCTTTCTTCCTCATCTACTCTGGTGTCCCATGGTACTGCTACATCAATGAGTGATACTTTCTTCTTGACTTTGTCAATCAACGTCATGTCTGGTCTATTGGCACGTATCACCCTATCTGTTCTGATACTATAGTATCAGAGGATCTTTGCCTGGTCATTTTCTATTACTCCCTCAGGTTGTGGTCACACCACTTATTACTGCAAGGTAGCTGGTGTTTCTTGCACAGGCTTTTGCAAATGAATCATGCCTCTTTGAGTACAGGTTCTGTGCAAGTGCCGGACATTTGCGTGCTGCCTGGTTTAAGGTCTCGCTTTTCATACTGCACTTCCTGCATGTGGGTGAGATGTTATTTCCATCTATCGTTCTTTGAACATATCTGGTTCTTGGGGCATTCCTTCTGTTTCCTTCTTGAGTTCTCCACTCTGTAGCCATTGCCATGTCTCATCACTGGTCAGTTCTTTAGTCTGTCTTATGTACTGTCCTTGCATTAGTTTGTTGTGCCATTCTTTGTCTACTTTTGTCAGTCCTTCTTTCTGTGCACTCCTGAGCCGCTCGTTTTCACTGGTTTTCAGATACCGCCCCAGTGCTCTGCTCTCAATGTTGACGGAGGGCTATTAAGCATAAAGGACTGTGTCAACATCGAGAGCAGAGAACTGGGACGGTATCTGAAAACCAGTAAAAACGAGTGGCTCGGGAGTGCACAGGAAGAAGGACTGACAAAAGTAGACGAAGAATGGCACAACAAACCAATGCAAGGACAGTACATAAGACAGACTAAAGAACTGACCGGCAATGAGACATGGCAATGGCTCCTTTCGTGTTATGTATAGTCTGTCCGTATTTCCTCTTGGGTGTATGTTTTGTGTATTGTCATGTGTTTCCTATCTGATCTATGCTTCGGTGTTCAGCCTTCGTCCACTACACTACTCCTGCACTGTATCTGATTACTGGTACTGCCCATGTATTTATGGCTTTCATCACATTTCTGGCATTAAGTTTTGACCTGAGTATCGCCTTAAGTCTCTGCATATATTCTTTCGTGACCTTGTCCTTCATCTCTTGATGTTTTATACCCTCTCCTTCTATTATACCCAGGTATTTGTATCCTGTCTCATCTATGTGTCTGATGCTTTTCCCATGTGGTAGCTTTATCCCTATATGGATGTTGACCAAGGCACATTTTTCTATTCCAAACTCCATCCTGATGTCCCCCAGACACAATCCTTATAGTCTGGATTAGGTTATCTATTTCTTGATGCTCTGACCAAACAGCTTGATGATGTCCTGAACATCAGATGGTTAATTCTGTTGCTTCCTTTCTTGAGTTGGTACCCAGCATCCATCTTCTGCAGTACTTTTGTCATGGGAATCATGGCAACTTCGAAGAGTAGTGGGGACAGTGAGTTCCCTTGAAAGATCCCTCTCCTGATGTTAACCTCTACTAGTCTTATTCCAGAGCTTGTAAGTATTGTATTCCAGCTGTGCATTGTATTTTTTAGGAAGCTGATGGTGTTTTCCTCTGCCTCATATATTTTCAGGTATTCTATTAGTCACATGTGTGGTATCATGTCGAAGTCTTTCTTGTAGTCAATCCATGCCATTCTTAGGTTGGTTTTCTTTCTCTTACTGTTCTTCATTACCATTTTGTCTATCAGGAGCTGGTCTTTTGTGCCCTTACACTTCCTTTTGCAGGCTTTATGTTGATGGCGGATGGTGTTTGTATCCTCTAGGTTGTATAGTCTTTCACTGAAGATATCTGTCACTAACTTCCACATTATTGGTAGGCAGGTGATAGTCCTGTAGTTACTTGCTATATTTTCCCTAGCTCTTGTCTTTCTGTACTAAGGATGTTTTCCCTGTGGTCATCCATTTGGTGGTTTATGACACAAAGCTGGAGTTGTTCTATTATTCGTGGGTGTAGGGCCTTGAAGTTTTCAGCCAGTATCCATGGACTTCATCAGGACCTGGGGATTTCCAGTTGGGCATTTTCTTTAGTTGGTGTCTGATTGTGTCTGTCATTATCACGGTGAATCTTTGTTTTATCCTCCCCACTTCTTCTGCCTTGACTTCTTGGAGCCATGTTGCATGTTTGTTGTAGGCTTTCACGGAAGGGATCTTTGTTCTTTCTGTATCTGGCCTAATCCATTGTCTGATCTTTTCCACCCCTTCCGTCTTCTCTGTTACTTCTTCAGTGGTTCTTTGAGTGCCATTGTTTGGTACCTTATCATTCCTGTTGTCTTCTGTGGCATTGTCTCTTAGTTCGTCTTCTTGTCCTTTATTGCTGGGTGTTATTTCTCTTTCCAATGCCGCTCTTACTGTTGTGGAGAGCCAGTTCTTTTTATTTACGTTCCTTACTTGGTTTGCCAGTCTATGTTCTGTTGGGGGGGTGTTAATTCTCTCAACCCAGATGTTGACCAATCTTCTTCTGCATCCTCTTTCAGTCGGGTTGCTTCTAATGTAGCATCTACATATTTCCTTATTTTCTTCTCTTGTCTATTTCTTTTTCTGGTTTGCCTCTGTAGCCCCAGTCTCTGGTTGCTGGTTACTGTTGTTGTGGTGGTCAGTTGCTGAATGACGACCTCCAAGTACCTGCCCGTCTTTCCCTTCAATTGGGCTATATACCTGGTTGCCGGACGAAGCTCCTCTGTTTTCAGAGGTTCCATTTACGCTGTTGTCGTTTAATCTTTCATTTCTTTCCATCATTGCTGAGTTTTGCTATTTAATCCATAGCTGTACCCTACCCCAACGGGAATAGGTACTCATTTACAGCTGAGTAGATGGAGGAAATTGTGGTAAAGATCCTTTCCGAAGGTCACCTATCCAACGACTGACCAGCCCCAATGTTGCTTAACCAGTACATTGATGACCTATACAACTCTGTCATGGCACCACACATTATTCTTATTATATCAGATATCTTCTTGAAAATCCACTACAAGTAATGAATGCTAAAGGAAACCCTTCCATTCACCTGTTTAGGCTACAGAAACGAAAACATCTCATGTATTGCTTATCACATGATAATCTACTTTTATTAGAAAGTAAACATTTAGAGGTCACACATTTATTTTTAATGCACTGAAAAACTGATTTCGAATTTGACCTCTGAAATTGGGGAAGGCCCAAGTTTTCATGCTAATTAAGAAAACAGAACTTCTCAACATGTTGGGACAGGAAAGCCTTCGAATTTTCTAATTTGTACCAAAAGTGTACTAACAGTCGTTAAGAGTCCATTTCCCCTTTCAGGGAATATTAATTTAAAGTAGCTTTTAATTTTATTATGTGATGCCATAAAATTTTTCAGACAATTTCGACAATGTTCAAGTAAATGTAACCGAACGAAATATTCCGTGGTTAATTCAAGAGCAGAAATTGCAAACGCTGAAAATGGAGAGTAAAACCCGAATCTGACCATCCTGTATTCCCCAAAGTGCGTCCTGGCAATCCAGGTTATTGGTTTCTTTAACGGCTGCGCAGAGAGAACAGATATCCGTCTTAATCGTTCTTCACAAGCAAGATTCGCCGGTAATCTCGGTGCTGCTTCGCTTTAATGCAACTTCACTCCAGACTCTAGTCAGAATGGGATTTGCCTCGAATTGT
>NC_087212.1:77102300-77207300 GCF_015104395.2 Macrobrachium nipponense | reverse complement strand
TCATTATCTAAACTGCAACTTTAAAGAGAAGACAGTAACAAAATGGAATTCTATCATCAGAACTTGGACCTTAGTAATTCAGTGTGCTGCCCTCGGGTTCACAAACCAGGGACACAAATGCTGATATACCTAAAGAAAGTGTACTCTGTTATAATATTAGAGCTATATAACTAAAACTCGAAAGAGTCAGTGAAAAACTGAAATTTTAATCTTTATGTACTTAGAACACTGGCCCAGAGTTCACATCTCAGGAACTCCTTACCCTGGGTTCACGCTTCTGGGACAAATGGTGAAGTGGGCGACAGAAGGTGTAAATTATTGTACTATTGCAACTATCGAGGTAAAAATGAGAAAGAAACGTCTTAACTTTGAACTTATCATATAGGGAGGATGGGAAAGCTGAAAGTACTCGAAACTATTCTACTCAAGTGTAAACGAGCTAAAGAAAAGAGAGAGAGAGAGAGAGAAGAGAGAGAGAGAGAGAGAGAGAGAGAGAGAGAGAGAGAGAGAGAGAGAGGCTTAATCAGAAGTAAGCAATTGTCATTCTAGTTATTTTTTGTTTTTTCAATCACAAATTTTATTTTCTTGAGATTACACCTTAAGAGGAACGATTATGACATGAAAATGTGGGAGTAGCCGTCAACATCTGTAAGAACAAATGCATACAGAGGTCGATGCTTATTTCATTCGATGACTAATCGAACATTTCATCAACAACCAAGAATACTTTTTTCAGAAAACGGCTCCAAAGAACGTCAAGTGTTACCTCATGCTACTTTTGAATCAGATTGCGGTTCCAAAAAGCAACTAAGTGAAATACATTTGTTCAATCCTTAGGGGATGAATATTAACGAATTAATATCAAGGAAAAATTTATGTCAAGTAAAACAGTTAAAACCTTAATCACTGAGCCACTGGACGCATGGAACTAAAGACAGAAACATCTTAAGATTGAATTTTTTTTTTTTTAAACTCAGAAAAGAAAGATGCACGCATTCTCATCCAGCGTTGCTGCGGCAGTGGCAGTAGAATTACCTATAAATTCAGAGGCCTTAGCGTTCCGAGTGGGGCAAGTCGCTTGCCAAAAATGAAACTCCTATGTGCCAAAGTTCCCTAGTTATAGCGCTCCATCGACTGTCGCAGTAGGGTTAGCATCGAGGTCGAAGCTTTTTGGTTATCGTGGCTATCGTTTCTTCACTAATCAATGAAATGACGATAGGTGCAACGGTGACAAAATAATGCATAACGACTACTGTTTGATTGGCTGTCTGGGCCTGACCAAAATCAAGACAATACCTTACTCTTTACGATTTGGTCCCGTGGTATACATATTCACTGGAGAGTCAGTCAATAACCTACAAGATTATGGCGATGTGAGGTCTGCACGCAAAGAACAGGCCCCAGTCTTATCGATTCTCACACTAGCTTCTGAGTGGGGTTTAATCAATTTTATTGGCACTAGTAAAGAAAAACAGATAACCAAATTGGTACGGGAACTTAATGTCAATATTGAGCTTAATGAAAGGTTATGGGATTCAAATATTGTCCAATAATGTTTGGTAACACCTGTCCTAGATTACTCATATTTCACAACACTGACATTATAGTTTAAAGAAACTCTTAGGGTACGGTTGTCTACTGTTGCCTCTTTGTGTACAATTGGTGGGACATTCATAACTCTTCCTCCTAAATCATATACCCGTTTTCTGTGGTTCCATCTTTGATGATCTACAACATGCAGCGAGGATAGAAAACGGATACATAATATAGTCGACATTATACAAGATCTGACTTTATATACCTTTGCTTCCTTTTACCCAGGCCAGCAGTACATAGTTATTGAAACACTAAACCTCTATCTAGTAATATTTTTTTCATTTGCAAACCTTTCCCTTGATGCAATAGTTATATCGCATCTGTGTCGGTATTGGCGAAGAATCTTTTTCTGAAAGAGTTATAATTTTTTACTGGTTTATTGGTGCGTATTTGTTATCATTATGTTCAAATAAATGATATTAATTAAATAATAAGAGTACTCATTCCAAAGAGGCTAGCCTACTATATTTGATGTTGTCATAATTTTCTTCACTGTGTTCTATGTGATGTTTTTGAATGCCGTGAGAGAGAGAGAGAGAGAGAGAGAGAGAGAGAGAGGAGAGAGAGAGACGTCCTATTACATATGGCTGATAAAATTTCATAAACATTTTATTTCACACATGTAAGAAACTTATTCGCCAATAACTACTGACATGTCAATCCAGTTGCAGGAGTCTGCTGACTTCAATTTATATAAATTTTTATCAGCAGTACCATCAACAACGCTACTAAACACTTGAATGCAATCAAGTGAAGCTGAACCTCAAAAGATGACTTCAGTTGTGGTGCTTCCTGATGTGGAGATCTATATTGACAACGTGCACGAGAAAATCTATTGCCGGAAATGAGAATGAAGGACTGCCTAGATGGGACGGCTGTAGTACATCAACTTGGTCATTTGACTGATTACTTTCATCCAACTGGCGTTACGATATCAAGAGCCATAAATGCCGTGAAAAAATATAATAAATGCCGAGATTTAGACAATGGACTAAAGCAGGTTTTAAAAGTATTCCTGACCTCAGCATTAGTGACTGTGGCCACTGAAACGACGAGGACGGCATCATGAAACGTATTTTCGCCATCAGTGATCGTCATCGCCTTTTATTCGAATAGGTGGACAAATTTTAAAACAATCTTTGTCATGTGTGATACAAAAATAATTGTTATTGGGATAAGCGTTACCTCTTGTCCACTGAAGTTCCGCTTTCATGTTCTTGCCAGGATTTCACGACTTGAGGTGCAAAGCCTCTTTCATCTTAGGAGAGCAGAAGCTCCTTTCTCGGTGGATCCTCTTAGACTGGTTAAAAATCGTTGCTCTGAAACTTCATCATTTCATTTCCTCCTACTTTTCTGGCATTTTGCTATTTCAGTGTCTTTGCTCAGTCTCTTGGACTCACTAGTTTTCCAGATGTTAAGTGTCGACGGCGCTTTCTTCGCAGATATTCAATGGAAAATATTAAGTATAACGTTTTACATACACACACGCATATATGTGTGTGTGCGTGTATATATATATATATATATATATATATATATATATATATATATAAATGAGGGTGTAGGTGGATGTGCATACGTATTTACATACGTACATGTATTCTGTTCCTTTACGCTTGTGACTATAATAGTCATTTAAACTTTGGCCCTAGAGTATATTCACCGACTCCTAAGAAGACAGTGAATGATTAGCGTATTATTTTAAATTCATTATTTAGGAGGAGGCGATCCTCAGTCATTCACTCACTCTCTGAGCTCTCTTGATACTGGATCAGATTTTTCCTTATTATGAGGTTTATTTCAGTTATTTTTCTCTTCCTTAATTCCTTTTCAAATGTTTTCATTCCGTCAGTTTATACTTGTATAATATAAAATCACATCTTTGCTTTCATCCTCTTTTCTTCACACAATTTAGTTGCCAAGTTTGACGACGTTCACATTTCTCCATATACGCGGTATCATTCTCTGCACTATTTCGCCTTTCCTCGGAAAGACGTTATTTGGGGTCTTCTCCGAGCATTATTCCGTTATCGTTCCCTTCCATCTGCTTTTCCTTAGCATCCCCTTCGACTTCCGTTTTCTTTCTCTTTTCTGAGAAGAGGGAACAGCTGTACCTGAGCGGCTTAGGCGAGAGAAAAGATTGAATAGGGAATTTCAGCAACGCTGTAATCCCTAAAACAAATCAAGCGGAAAAAGGAGTTCCTATATATACGAGTGCGGGAAAATATACTGACGTGGAGAGGAAAGACTCTTGTCTTCTGAAGCAGAGAGAGAGAGAGAGAGAGAGAGAGAGAGAGAGAGAGAGAGAGAGAGAGAGAGAAACCACTGTCCGCTATTAGTGTGAAAACAAATATTGCGTTATGCTTACAACATTGATTAAAGGTATACTGTTTCTAAGATTTTTCTTAATCTGGTGTATATTTTAGTCTAAAATTCAGAAATGAAACTGAAGAAGACCTTACCGCACTTTCGACGAATTACGCTATTTACATAATTAAATAAAAAAAATCCGAGCTATAACCAATGAAAATAAAAGCAATGCATGATCACATGGAATGTTATGAAACTATAATAATGTGCTTTGTCTTTCGGTCTATTTGTCTTTACTTGAGGTTTTAGTTAGGCGGTGTTGACAAAGTAGGGGAGTAGCTGTTTTACATCCATAGAGATTTTCACTCGCCATTATCCACATTATCGAATGATTACTCTTACAAGTAAGTAATATTTCGCTTATCTGCATTAATAGAGCCAGGGCCCTGTTGGATAAGGGAGAGTGAGAGTCTCTATGGTTACACAACACCAACTTATTCCCCCCCCCCCCCTTCCCCCTACCTTGTCACACTGCTGAACTATAAGCTCTCAATATGCTTATAAACAACAGCCTTCACACTTTAAAATACAACCTGTATGCTAAAGCAATCATCTACGTTTATACCCCATATATCTAACAAAATATATGGTATAAATACACTTAAAAAAGGAAGGGGGGTGGGAGGGGGAAACCCATTCTTTTTCGCTCAAGCATGCAACGCATAACTCGGCAGGAAGGTAGCCAGCCTATCTGTGTTTACCCACAGCCTACCATGGTTTTATCACCATTGCTGGATTTTTGTTTTTATAAAGTAATTCCTATCAGTTATTGCAATATTGTATGACCATAAAGGAGATACACAATTTTTATGAGTATGCGTAAGCTGGGTGTTACACTTCGGCATAGTTTCCATTTGCTCAAGTCAAATAGGCTATTACAGTTTTATTGAAGATGAAGGTATTGGTAATGAAACCATTTATGCTGTATATCATCATCGTAATATATAAAAAAAATATTTTTTAGTTCACTATCTGCATTTTAGTAGGCTTGGCTAACGCTGACGTTCTAAAAATCAGCTAATTGAGGCCTTCAATAGAAATAATTAGGAAAATCATTCATTAGCTGCTAAGAGACACCGATAATTATTACTGGAACTATTAGTTTCACTTTTTCATAAAACAACGTGAAACAGGAATACAAAGTTAAATGAACATATTAAACTAAAATTCCTGACATTCGCAAAACAGTTGTTTCTCATTTCGGTTGTTTGCGTTCATACTGGATGTTGTTTATGCCAGTTTCTTGGTAAGTGATACCCATATAATAGTAAGTGGTTGTTAACTATGAGATAGGGTTATGAACTGTTACATAAGCCACAAGTTTGGAACACTTGTTTGAAAGCCTAGACTAGTATAATATCTATACAAGTACAATAACATCTACCAAAAGTGAAATTCGCTCAGTAAGTCTACTATGGCCTAGCGTGATCTTTTGAACTTTTACTTATCTAACTAGAGTATGAAATCGCTGAGGAATAGATGACAGCCTAACGTTATCTGGGCTACCCAAAATGCAACTCGGATGATACACGATATATGTTTGGGACAAAATTTGAAGGGTCCCAAGATTTGTGAGATCGGATAATAAAGGTATATGTTTCACTCATAATTTGATAAATTTGCGCTTTTTATTCATAGTGTGTCCTCACCCTAAATTACGCCAAGTATTGCAACTTTCATACTGCGCTGTTGACTGGGCTCTTTCAGTGTTTATTTTTAAGAACATTATGTTAAAAGTCTTCCTCTGAATTTGACACCTGGCATGTGTATACATACTATACTACTGTATTGACTCTAGACTTCACTAACGTGTGTCAGTAGTCAGCTTGCCAGTGTGATTTCCTTGGTACCACTTGGACAGCCTTATTGCTCTGCTATACTTCCACTCCCTCGTCCTTTCTTCCATCTTACCGTCTAACCAAGCCAGCTCTTCATTTTCAGTCTTAAGCGCTGATGTCCGAAGGAGTCCCAGTGCTTCGTTTATAGCCTAATGTTCTTGAATCAAGTTATAAGTCTAGCACGAACTCACTGCAATACAGACTTGAATCATGGTGACAGTGAAATCGTGTCAAAAAAAGATTTTGCCTACTTGAGAATAACGATTTAAAGAAGAATATCACGAGTCAGGAAGGATACAGTACAAAATTATAGCATAAGAGTCTAACTAGCCAGGATATGTCCTTCGCCCAACACCTGACAAGGTGGACGAACCAGACTGACTGGGATGAGAACTGCGGTGATGATGATAGTGACTCTCTACCTGCAGTGTCATCTTTTGTTTTTCATAACTCTTGGGCAGATGCAAAACCTACTGAATGCTGCCATATACTTCGATGAGAAGATGCCGTCTTATGCAACATTAAGTCGCTTTTGCTTTTACCACAATATAGGTATAAGTGTAGGTGTAAGTTACATCATAACTATTCTATAAATTACAAAAAATGAAATTAGCTCTCCAGAGTTCTGCCTCTTGAATTTTTTTCTTAATCCAACATTAGCCGGCACTTTGAGAAAAATCTGTTTCAAAGTTCAGCCCAATGCTTCGAAATTACGGAATGAGACATGTTTTAAGAATAATATTTGGACTATATATAGGATCTGATTTAAGATTGGATATCAATATATTCTTTACCAACCTAACTATCCACTGAATTGAAAAACTTATATATATATTCCAGATAAGTAGGTATAAAAAAAATGGAAAAACGAAACTGAGAGAGAGAGAGAGAGAGAGAGAGAGAGTCTCTCTCACAGGGATAGCGTGGATGCTGAAAGGGGTCGAGATGTTGGGGGGGGGGGGGGGGGGTTGGAGAGCGAGCGCCACGGGGGAAGGTGGAAGCTCTTACCTTCTTCTCCGGTTGGTTTTAGAGAATGAGTTTGCTGCGCCTATGTTCGCTTCCCTCCTTTTGTTGGCGTTTTCCCCAACACTCTTTGTACTCTTGAAAACGGCTAACTCCTCCGGCCCCCATCTCCCTCGCTCCCTAAATAGCCAAAAAATCATTTCTTCGAGCGGCAAACTCGGCCCTCGACTTCCGGATTCGATTCAATGGGTGTATTGTTTGTATTCTTCATTATTCAGTCGTCCTCTCACTTCCTAATGAGCTGGGAAATGACGAGACCTAACATCATGACTCATACAGTTTTATTGATAAATGCCAAATGGACTAACATACCAAATTCTATCATAAAATTTGAAATGTACTAAGCCCTATTATACACTAAGACTTTATTACCAGAATAAGTAAAACAAGATGATCCTACATATACGGAGTATATACCTCTCGGCAAGCGGAATTTGGTCGTTATAACCTTCCGGAGGAAAAATGTAATACTGGATCAATGAATACTTATTTAAAAGTCCAGAGAACTTCGTTTCTCTAAGTACGTTGTACTCAGTATCTCTCGAAGGAGCTAAGCTTAAGGATAAAAAGTAATCATTTTTCGTTTGCACAAATCATAAGATGTGCACATTAACTAGGACACTGCCATATTTCAAGCTCGTCCCTCAAAACTTCTCAAGTATCAAGGAACCTGCCATGTACATCGTGCGTTGGGATTTAACAAAATGCTCATAATGATTGAATCAAATGAATTAATGGGGACTACTGCATACACCATATTAAAAAAACGAAAATACCTCAAGAATACAGTGAAAAACCTTTCCCAGTTGAATAATTAAACGCTGATTTAATGTTGCATAATTAATTTCCAGTAGAGCATATGACAAATATACTAAACTTCCCTGAAACAATAAATAATTAAAGGAAAAACTGCGCGTGCAAGCTACAGAAGAAGAAGAAGAAGAGAAAGAAGAAGAAGAAGAAAAAGAAGAAACTGCGTTGTTGCAACATGAAATCCTGTACTGTAAAGAGAGTTGGAAAGTGTCCTGAAGTTTGCTTTAACAATCAGAAAATGATAATTGTAGAAAATAATAGATCCTAGTTTTAAAGTGGGTTGTAAATATCATCTTCAAGCCGTAAACCAACCAAAGCGGTCCCAAGGCTCCCAGTAGAGAGCACACTTCCAACGCACTACACAAACTAGGAAACCGAGATGAATAAAGAACGACCACCACAGTAAACAAAGGCTGAAATTGGCTGATGTTTGATGATGGCCTTTGATTTTTCAGTGAGGCTGAGTATATTTACAATCGGATATAGGCCCAAGAGTCCCCATTCATTCTGTTTATATGGGGTTATAAACTCCATCATGAAATATATAAGACGTGATGCTATGTATAAATAAAGATAATGCTACGGTGGAAAATGGAAAACGAGAACTGCCTGAGACCTTTCAGGTTAAGACCAAAAGATCTCAGGCAGTTCTCGTTGTTCATTTTCCCCCGTGGCATTACCTTCATATATATATATATATATATATATATATATATATATATATATATATATATATATATTATATAATATATATATATATATGATGTTTGTGTGTTCCAGCATAACTGAAACGCATTGAGCACTTTCAACCAACCTTGGTATACATATAACTTACGATCTTGAAAAGAATACTGTGTGGGTAAGACATCACTAGACCAAAGGGCACCAAAGGAGGTGGGGGCGGGAGAGGCTTCCCTGGAACGGGGCTGTTTCTGCGGGGGGGGGGTGGTTAAGACATCACTAGACCAAAGGGCACCAAAGGAGGTGGAAAGGGCCGGGTCTGGGAAGGGGGTGACATGTAAAAATAACCGAAAACGACAGATATAGACTGCTCAACATTCTAAGATCGCTAGGGAATGGCCAGGAAAAAAATGCAGCGGTATTAAACCTAGTTTAACTTTATAGATAACAAAGAGACAGGGTATCATTTTTGGCCGCCACTGCCAAGCCTCAGTTTCCCTGACACGTGATCAGCGAGGGCATTCAAATGGCCGGCTCGATCTAATCTAAAGCAATAGCAACGGTGGTCACCTCAAGCAGCCAGAGTCACTGGACAGTGTGGATGGCCCAAGGGATAGACAGCCAAAGCGGATCAAATCTTCCCATCGCCAACATCTTGACTCCCAAGTCAAGCAAACTGTTTATAACATTTAAGATGTTTCATATTGAAGAAACAACAAGGGGACGGGGGGCCTGTAATTAATGGTCATTTATTTTTCTCTCCTAAATAATCAGTAGCTTACTTAATTCGCAGAGGCACTGAAAATACAGTCACGTAACCCATAAGTAACTGCTAAAATGGAATATGGACAATAATCAAATGGCTTGAAAAGCCTTTCCTGCCGAACCACCCACACAAATTTTAAGTGTTGATGCATCAAACACATTATGGTATTATTATAAGAATTATGATTATTATTTCCTAAAAGCACACAAATAAAGGAATATTATAAAGAAAAACCAAAATTTACTCGTTTCTGTAGAAAACAATGTCGGTGCAGTAGATGACATATCTCAGGTAAAGCTATATATACTCTTTTCCTGTCCCGACCCTAGCGATCTTAAAATGTTGAACAGACTATAGTGTCCAATCCATAGTTTTCAAGGTCGCTGACCCAAATATAAAATGTCAAAAATGTGGGGCAATGTAACAGTTTTTATTCCATGGATACCATCATTCTGTGAGACCTGTGTTCTCGATCACGGTCAACAAGGGGCAGGGACAGTCCAGTAAGTATACTGCGCGGTGGATTGGAGATCACGTTTCTCCAATGGACAAATTTATGTTGCTTGTTCAAGGGTGGGCTCACTTAAGACAAGAATTTATTCATTCTTACTCCCTGATAGTGGAACTAAAAAATGTTGTTTACAATCAAGTTTTGTGTTAAAGTAGCATAATAGTGAATTTGTGAGATATTTTATTTCATAATTTGCATACTGTATTTATACTTCTAAAAACCTATAAATACAGTTTATTTATATTACATCGATTCCTATTCGTGTCTAATAGAAGGTTGGGACAAATAAATATCCGGGTGTGTTCTACGTTTTGGGAGTGTTTTATGTTTTGGGTGCATTGTACTGTCTGGGTGCGTTGTAAACTTTGAGTTTTTACCATGCAACGCTGGGTACGTTAGATAGTCAGATATAAAAACCTGGACCACTGACCTTGAAAGGTCAAGCTTTGCAAATTTTAATTTTCACTACGGAATTACACAATAATCTATCAATATGAATAAGCGAACGCAAACAAACAATCGGCTATTAATCATTGAAACCTCCCAAAATACTTGGTAAAAAGCTGTCAACTCGAAACTGTATTCTCTAAAAAGATATCTATTTTCCTCCAATTTTCTTCGTAAATGTAATACCTACAGCTTTCACGCTCCAGGGAAGTGAATTGTGCTATACGAGCTTCTGATAATGCAGTCAGATATTCTCTGACATTACATTTTGCCCTTTTCTTAACTGGACACTGCCAATTAACAGAAAAAAAGTGGGACCTGGTGAACTAAAGAGCTTTAGATACTGTAAAACCACAATTTTGACATGGAACTCACGAAACATTACAAAATAAATAAATCCTTGCAAACCAATTCAACTGGAGCGGTCAGTATTCCATTTATTTATTAAACATTCGCAATCCTCGTAGATGAAGTCAGCATTCAGAACGGCAGCAGTGACGTACTGACAACTGACCCTAAACACGCAGGGATATTTACAACGTAACTTGAAATGTCTTAATCATTTACGAAATAAGCATGAAGGAAACAGAAATGAAAATACAGTATTTCTAAGACACACTGGAGTATACGTTTTGCACAGCTTATCGGACACATGCGGAGTTCTCATCCACAATGACAGCTGAAGATGATGTTAAACTATAAGGTAGTCGACATAAGAATCAATTCAACTGAAAGGGAAACCTTGACAATTTAAGACTTCATGAATCAACAGGTAAAAAGGAGCACAGCGGAAGGAAGTAAAAAACAGGATTCTTGTAGGCGACCAATAAAAAGAAAATATTAAAGAAAAAATGCAATTATAAGCAGAGACGAAACCATCCCGATCATTTGACACTATCCTAACAACACGAATATAGAGTTTTTACAAAAGACAAACTTGACGCATTTTTCTAAACGAGACCACAACACGCTGCTAATTAGCATTCAGAGGCCACAGAAGAAAATAGAGCAATATAGTTATGAACAAGTGGTAGTGCAGACAGCAATAACGGTTGTGTCAAAAGCATAAGCCCATGAAGAGTGTTGAAAGTTATAATGAGATAAATCATGACAGCGGGAACTCTATCGAATCATAAAAGACGGGGATGTTTAGGGGCAAGCATATAATTCATGAATTTTTGGCCATTTTAAAAACTTGAGCGACTCATTTTTTCCTGAAAAGCTAACCAATATTTAGTAGTGCTTCAAAACCACAGATCTTGTAAGAAACAAAATATCCGGTCTTATGGAGAATCTCAAAATTTAGAATAGAGAAGATACGAATCAAGTTTTGCGTGCTTTCCTCAAGAGGACAGAAATAATTCTTGCATGCTTTCCTCAAGAGGAAAACATCAATTCTTGGATGCTTTCATCAAGAAGAAAGGAATCAATTCTTGCATGCTTTCCTCAAGAGGAAAGAATGAATCAATTCTTATATGCTTTCCTCAAGAGGAAAGAATGAATCAATTCTTACATGCTTTCCTCAAGAGGAAAGGAATGGAATCCAAATTCTTACATGCTTCCTCATGAGTAAAGAATGAAATCAATTTCCTTCAACATGCTTTCCTAATTGCTTTCCTAAAAGAAGGAAAGGAATGAATCAATTATTATATGCTTTCTCATATGCTTTCATTTCCAAGAGGAAAGAAGAATGAAAAACAATTTTTTTCCCCCAAAATTTTTTCTTACATGCTTTCCTCATGGAAAAAAGGGAAAGAATGAATCAAATTCTTACATTACTCTCCTCAGAGGAAAGAATGAATCAATTTCTTACAATGTTTTCCTCATGGAAAGGAAAGAATGAATCCAATTCTTAACTTGCTTGCCTCATATGCTTTCCTCAAGAGGAGGGAAAGACAGATCAATTCTTAATGCTTTTCCTCAATATGCTTTCCTCAGGAAAAGGAAGATATGAACCATTATTACAAGGCCTTTCCTTATGAGGAAAGAATGAATCAATTTTACATGCTTTCCTCATGAGGGAAAGAATGAATCAATTTTAATGGCTTTCCTCATATGGCCTTTCCTCAAAGAAGGAAAGAATTGAATCCAATTTTCTTACATAGCTTTCCTCAATGAGGAAAGAAAGAATCAATGCTTCATGCTTTCCTCTAATGAGGATAAGAATGAATCAATTCTTAATGCTTCCTCATATGCTTTTCCTCCCAAGAGGAAAGAATGAATCAATTCTTACTTGCTTCCTCAAGAGGAAAGAAGAATCAATTCTACATGCTTTCCTCAATGAGGAAAGAATGGAATCAATTTCTAATGCTTTCTAACGAGGGAAAGAATTTGAATCCAATTCCCTTAACATGCTTCCTACATGGAAAGGAAAGAATGAATCAACGATTAGCTTCTCATATGCTTTCCTCAAGAGGAACGATGAAATCAATTTCTCACATGCTTTCCTCATGAAGGAAAGAATGCAATCAATTCTTACATGCTTTCCTCGAGAGGAAGAACTGAATCAACCTTCTTATATGCTTTTCCATGAGGATAAGAATGAATAAATCTTAATGCTGGTCATCATGGAAAGGAAAGAATTGACTCAATCGTTAATATGCAATTTCCTTAAGAGGAAAAGAAGACTCAATCTTACATGCTTTCCTCAAGAGAAGAAATGGAAAAATCCAATTCTTACATGGCTTTCCTCAATGAGGAAAGAATGAATCAATTCTTTTTATATGCTTTCGGCATGAGGAAAGAATGAATCAATTTATTAATTGCCTTTCCCAATTGCTTTTCCTCAAGGAAAGGAAAGAATGAACCAATTCTTAACATGCTTCCTCATATGCTTTCCTCAAGAGGGAAAGAATTGAACAAGTATTATATGCGTGTGTTTTTCCCCATGAAGGAAAGAAAATCAATTTTACATGCTTTCCTCATGAGGAAGAATGAATCAATTATACATGCTTCCTAATGAGGAAAGAAGAAGCAATGCTTACCATGCTTTCCTCATGAGGAAAGAAAGAAACAATTCTTATATGCTTCTCGTCATGAGGGAAAGACGAATCAATTCTTAATGCTTTCCTCATATGCTTTCACAAGAGGACAAGAATGAATCAATTTTACAGCTTTCTCATGAGGAAAGAATGAATCAAAATTCTTATATGCCTTCCTCATAGCTTTCCTCAAGAGAGAAAAGAATGAATCAATTCTTACATGCTTTCCTCATGAGGAAAGAATGAATCAATTCTTACATGCTTTCCTCATGAGGAAAGAATGAATCAATTCTTATATGCTTTCCTCATGAGGAAAGAATGAATCAATTCTTACATGCTTTCCTCATGAGGAAAGAATGAATCAATTCTTACATGCTTTCCTCATGAGGAAAGAATGAATCAATTCTTATATGCTTTCCTCATATGCTTTCCTCAAGAGGAAAGAATGAATCAATCGTACATGCTTCCTCGGAGGAAAGAATGAATCAATTCTTATATGCTTAATCATATGCTTTCATCATGAGGAAAAAGAATCAATTTTACTGCTTCCTCGAGAGGAAAGAAGGAACCAATCGTATATGCTTTCCTCATGAGGAAAGAATGAATCAATTCTTATATGCTTTCCTCATGAGGAAAGAATGAATCAATTCTTATATGCTTTCCTCAAGAGGAAAGAATGAATCAAATTACTGCTCCTTATATGCTTTCCTCAGAGGAAAAAGAATGAAAATTTTCTATTAATGCTTTCCTCAAGAGGAAAGAATGAATCAATTCTTATATGCTTTCCTCATGAGGAAAGAATGAATCAATTCTTACATGCTTTCCTCATGAGGAAAGAATGAATCAATTCTTACATGCTTTCCTCATGAGGAAAGAATGAATCAATTCTATATGCATTTCCGTCAGAGGAAAGAATGAATCAATTTCTTACATGCTTCCTCAGAGAAAGAAATCTGAATCAACTTCAATGCTTCCTCAGAGGGAAAAGAATGAATCAATTCTTATATGCTTTCCTCATGAGGAAAGAAATGAAATCAATTTCTTACATTGCTCCTTAAACCTCAGGAAAGGAAAGTGAATCAATTTTCTTATATGTTTCCTCAGAGGAAAGAATGAATCAATTATTATATGCTTTGAATCATTTATGCTTTCCTCAAGAGGAAAGAATGAATCAATTCTTATATGCTTTCCTCAAGAGGAAAGAATGAATCAATTCTTACATGCTTTCCTCAAGAGGAAAGAATGAATCAATTCTTACATGCTTTCCTCAAGAGGAAAGGAAATGACTTCAATTCTACAATTGCTTTTCTCAGAGGAAAGAATGAATCAATTCTTATATGCTTTCCTCAGAGGAATAAGAAGAATCAATTCTACGAATTCAATTCTTACAATTGCTTTCTCAGAGGAAGAATGAATCAAATTCTTACATGCTTTTCTCAGGGGAGAGAAAATGAATCATTCTTATATGCTTCTTCAGAGGAAAGAACGATCAAAATTTCTTTACATGCTTTCCTTCAAGAGGAAAAGAATGATCAATCTTTACATGCCTCTCAAGAGACGATGATCATTTTCTATATCTTTCCTCAGAGGACAGAATATCAATTCTTACATGCTTTCCTCAAGAGAAATAATATGCTTTCATCAAGAAGGAGAGAATGAAATCATTCTTTATGCTTTCCTCATGAGGAAACTGAATCAATTCTTATATGCTTTGTCCCAAGAGACAGAATGACTCAATTCTTATATGCTTTCCTAACAAAGAGAAAGATGAATCAATTCTTACATGCTTTCCTCAAGAGGAAAGAATGAATCAATTCTTACATGCTTTCCTCATGAGGAAAGAATGAATCAATTCTTACATGCTTTCCTCAAGAGGAAAGAATGAATCAATTCTTATATGCTTTCCTCATGAGGAAAGAATGAATCAATTCTTATATGCTTTCCTCATGAGGAAAGAATGAATCAATTCTTACATGCTTTCCTCAAGAGGAAAGAATGAATCAATTCTTATATGCTTTCCTCATGGAAAGATGGAATCAATCTTATGTGCTTTCCTCAGTGGAAAGAATGAATCATTTCTTACATGCGTTTCCTCATGAGAAAGAATGAATCAATTCTTTACATATGCTTCCCATTAGGACAAGAATGAAATCAATTCTTACATGCTTTCCCTCATGAGGAAAGAAATGAGTCAATTCTTATATCTTTCTTCATGAGGAAAAGAATGAATCACTTCTTGTATGCTTTCCTCAAGAAGAAAGAAATGAATAAATTCTTACATGCTATTCCTCAAGAGGAGAATGAATCAATTTCTTATATGTTTTTCCTTCAAGATGGACAAGACTTTGAGAAAGCAACCACTAATCCCAAAAAGAAATAGCAAGACAAGAAGAAGAAGTAACCGACGAAATACACCATTTTGAAGCGACATGCACAGTTAAAGGGAGGGAAGGAAGACTCTTAAGATGGAGACACGACTTTCTCATTTACTTCCAGTTTCTATCCGTTAATTTGTTATTTGAGTTATTTTACCAAATATGTACATTGTTGTTATTATTATTATTATTATTATTATATTATTATTTATTATTATTATTTCAGTATGGAATCTATTCACATGGAACAAGCACACTGGGGCCACTGACTTGAAAATTCAAGCTTCCAAAGAATGTTGGTTTCAACCTCCCACTGCAGACCCCACATTGCAGCAGTAACTGATCATGATTCTAAGTTAGCGATTTTTCATCGCCCTGGGGGAGACGCGAACTTGCAATATTTGTTTGGCATGTCACGACATTAATCACTATACCATATATATATATATATATATATATATATATATATATATATATATATAGTATATATATAACTGAATCACCGAAATATGGAACGTGATGAAATAAATGAAAAATGCTTTCCTTCATGACATTAGTGTTTATATATTATACATACATATATATATATATATATATATATATATATATATATATATATATATATATATATATATATATGTAAACACTAATGTCATGAAGGAAAGCATTTTTTATTTATTTCATCACGTTCCATATTTCGGTGGTTCAGTTATATATATATATATATATATATATATATATATATATATATATATATATATATATATATATATATATAGATAGATATATATATATTATATATATATATATATATATATATATATATATATATATAATGTATACACCCCTACCCCGTAAAAACCAGCGCACTCATCGCTCTCTCTCTCTCTCTCTCTCTCTCTCTCTCTCTCTCTCTCTCCAGGATTGTTCACCAACTAACCCTCTAAGCGAGCCCTTAAGCATAACAAGGGCAACCGCTTACCATCCATCTCGTTCTCAGCGGGATCGAGAGGAGGAGGCTCCCACCTCAATCCCCGGCCCCTTACTACAGCACATCGGATCTCCAGCATTTCATAATTTCAGTGGGCAATGGCGTTGGTGCCCTCCGCAGTGACGTGATAAAGGCATGGATGGATAAGTACGTAAAAGTAATTCTATAAACTTCGTCAAGATACAAAACAGTATGTTAAGCGGGTGCCAATTTTGACACTGTCTTTGATAGGTAACTAAAGTCTCAGATTAATTACTGTTCTATATAAACTGACATTTAAAAAACCATGCATTCGTGAATGAAACCAAGATAAAGACCGTTTACAAGGGACAAAAATTCATAATTAACCAAGTGTTTCAGACTTACCGGTCAGCTAGAGTCGTTGTCAACTACGTAATATCTCTCTTGGTAGCCGAATGGTCAAAATCACCGTCTATAATTGTTCCTCATTGCATACATAAATGAAAATCAAATCTTGGGGAAAATATCGGATATCTCTTGCAATCATTTTAAACAGCGGCAATGACAAAACAAGAAGGCGCCCAGAAGTATAAAACCATATTAAGTACTCGTATATATGAAATTCATAGATAAACGAGTCACCGTCTACAACTGACCATCGAAACAAAGAAATAGGCGGACAACTAGAATAAATCGCTTTGTGCAGGTATTTTTATGTTTCTGCCAATTAGCAGATTGCATTCAATCAATCCCTTTCTGACTACAAGCACAAAGTCATCGTTATTAATTGAAAGTGTTACTGATTGATACGATGCATTCGTGTGTTTCCTTTCAAGTTGCAGAGAATAAGAACCATGCATAACAAATGAAGAAAGAATGGCATTAGTTCTGATCTGTCCTTTCATAATAATAATGTTGGTCAAAGAGTGTGATACTAAAAAAGCAAGGAGATTTAAACTAGTGGCACTTTTAATGCACAAAAGGGCGAAAATAGACCCTCGAGGAGGATATACTTAGGTAACTCTTTTGAGTCTATACATGTGTGTAACATGGCGATGTTGAGAAGGTTCAGATGTTTTTATAAAAGGAACGTGTATTTTAATCGAATCTTTATAAAATGAATGTGTAATTTGACTGAATCTTTATAAAAGGAACATGTAGTCTGATTGAATCTTTATAAACGGAACGTGTAATTTGATTGAATATTTATAAAAGGAACGCGTAATTTGACCGAATCTAAAATAAAAGGACCGTGTAGTTCAGTTCAATTAAATCTTTATTAAAGGAACATGTACTTTGATTGAATCTTTATAAAAGGAACGTATAATTTGACTGAATCTCTATAAATGGAACGTGTAATTTGATTGAATATTTATAAAAGGAACACGTACTTTTGAATGAATCTTTATAAAAGGAACGTGTAGTTCGATTAAAGCTTTATAAAAGGAACGTGTAATTTGATTGAATCTTTATAAAAGGAACGTATAATTTGACTGAATCTTTATGAAAGGAACGTATAATTTGATTGAATCTTTATAAAAGGAACGTGTATTGCGATTAAATCTTTTTAAAAGGAACGTGTAATTCGACTGAATCTTTATGAATGGAACTGAAGACCTCCATCACATAGCCTTTGCACACTCAACCAGTTTCTGAAGTCGTTTAATTACTAGTATAATGGACGTTCCAGCTGGATTCCATATTCACAGGTCTGATCTACATTCACTGTTCATTCATGCTAGTAAATCAGCTCTTATAATTAGATTTTGGATTTTTTTTAAAATATGCATATTGTAACTTAATAAACAAAGATTTTATCATGTATTTTAACATGCCTTCTCACTTTCGAGGCATGTTGAAAACATGCGATGATAGTCTTAATTAGAATGTTAATGTTGTTATATGAGTCTATTTATTAGTTCTGCTACTGATTTTATGTTATTAATTTTAATTCTTCCGGGAGGCATCGTGCTGAACCCTGGAAAATTGCAAAGTACCTTACTCAAATATTCGAGGCTTAAGGTCAAATTTTCTTGATCTCCAGAGTTGTGGCCGTAATCACGATTTAGTGTTTTTCTCTGAGACTTGTAAGTAGTAACAAGTCAAGACTGAGCTCCTAATCCGGGGGTTTGATGGTCCTGATTTTATTTATCGTCGCAACATCCCACATGCGTAAGGTAGGGCTGTATACACTAAGTGCGGACGACCTATTCATCGTTAGATTGGAGTGTAGTTCTTTGTTTTAAAATTTTCAGCAAGTTCTACGATGTGTACGTATTTTTGTTTACCGCAATCCAAATATTGACGATTCTCTTGGAAAGGATTATTATGGCTCAGTCACAGGATTCAAAAGCTTTATTCATTATTTGTGGAGACAGTAATGCAAAGCACAGCAAGTGGCTAAATTAAAATTCCACAGATCAAAATGGCCAGTCTGCTCTTGAGTTTGTCTAGCTAATTGAGGAACCCATGCATATTTCTGGAAATATATTAGACCTCATATTCACAGATGTTCCAACTATTTGCAAGTCCAAGGTCTGAGAATATACAGGTACTTCTGATAATTGCGTCACTGAGATGGGCATATCTGTCAATCAGCACATTCCTATTGCCACCATTGGAAAAAAAGGTCTGCTGAAATCAAGAGCCAATTGGGATTGCATTACTGAAGCTTGTCAGGCACTTAACATTTCAGATGCTGTATTCAATTCTGATCCCAAGAAGAAGTTAAATGAAATGCTGATGCCTATTTTAATAATGTATGTCACTAGAAAGGCAATCAAATTAGTTACAAATGATACATGTAGACGAGCTAACCAGGACAGACCAAATTCCACGCATGAAGACGAAATCGTTCAAATGAAAATTACCCCATTTTCGTTGAGTCTCGCCGTGCTGAGAATAGAACTTAGCCATACAGGCGAGAGAAATTACAACGATTCCTTGAACAGGAAACTTGAAGACATTACTCAGCCTCATCTGAGGAGGGCCAAGTTGGCATCATCTGTCTTTGGGTCAGGCTCGCCTTCCATTCCACCACTACTAACAGATGATGGCAGATTGGTTACCGGCCGTAGGGAAAAGGCTGAACTGCTTCATCGAGCTTTTGAAGCTAAGCAACCAGCTGAGGATGTCCCTCTCCCTGATAACTGTCATCGTGAACCTGTTCATACAAAATTTGCATTTCGCTCCAGGGATACTAAGAAAATTCTGGATAATCTTGATAGTTGGCGTTGAGATGATCATGATGGCGTCTTCCCTTTGTTTCTAGCGTTTTGTCTCCCAAGATTACCAACTACCTACTGTAGATTTTTATGGCAAAGTAGTATCTTTGCAGGTCAGCCTAAGCTTAGTAATACAGTGCCTCTTCCAAACAGTGGCATATTTGAAGACTGCAGTAACTACAGGCCAATCCCTATTCTCCCTTTGCTCTCCAAAGTTCCTGAAAAACTTATTTTAAAGCTACTATATAAGTAGGTGGCATCTAAAGGATTGTTAGCTAACAGTCAATATTCATATAGAAAGCAGTTAGGTACCTGCGATGCTCTTGACATGCCATTTGCAAGAGGACCTCTTTAAGGGTTTTGACTGCAGAGTAATTCAAATAGATTTTAGTGCTGCTTTTCATTTAGTAAAATATAAAGCCCTTATTTATAAACTTCATAACCTTGGAATGGGTGGATATGCTCTAGGATTACTCCAAGATTTCCTTACGGGTACGTAGCAGTGATTTGCTGTTGATGGGATCTTTAGTGGACCTATGTACACCTATTTTGTCCGGAGTTCCACAGGGAAGTGTTCTTGGCCCAATATTATCTTTGCCGTATACAAGCGATTTGGCTGTTGTCCTGGAAAACAAGAATTGTTCAGTATGCCGATGATGCAACAATTGTGGGTGTAGTGAAATCTCCACTTATGAGAAATAAAGCTGCCCTCAGCCTCAGTCGGGATATGGATCTCATCAGTGAATGGTGTAATCGGTGGCGTATGAGGCTGGACGCCAGTAATAAGAAAACACTATTGATTAGTAGATCTCGTACAGATTTTCCACCCTAACTTCCCTTTCAGGTGGATGGGACTCTGCTGTATGAGTCTGAAACTTTAACTATTCTAGGTGTAACATCTGACATCTATCTGACATCTGAGAAACATCTGACATCTATCTGACTTCTGAGAAACATCTAATTAAAGTGTTAGCAAATGATATGCGAAAGTTGGGTATTGTTCGTAAGGCCTCATATATTTATATTAGTGATAAAATCAATACAACCTGTTTTAGGTCATCTGTACTTCCTTTACTAGAATACTGTTCTCCGGCGTGGAGGTCTACATCTGCCAGCGACTCATCTCTTTTAGATAGAGTGGTTCGTGGTGGTAGGTTTCTGTTTCCTAAAATTAGCAGTTATGACTTAGACCATTGTCTGTCACTTTTTCATAAGTTGCATTTCACCAGAGATCTTTCACTTTCAAAATTGATTCCTGATCCCCTTTATCTACCGAGCGCCACCAGTTTCGCTGAACAGCAGCACCAATATGCAGTCAATGTGCCTCGCTGTTGAACTTCTCGGTACCAGAGGTTTTTCGTTCCTCACACCACTGGACAGTGGAACGGCCTCCCTGAAGATGCCAAGCAACTGGAACTTCAAAAGTTCAAGCGAAGATGAAAGCATTATTCTCCTTGCTTAATGACTTTTATCTATTTATTAATTGATTTATTAATCTATTTGTTTCTTTTTATTAAGTGAGATCTCTTCACTCCGTATTTCCCTTTACCTTCCCTTTCTTCCTCATGAGCACCATATTCTTTGGAATCTTGAATATTAAGTCAGTGGCTCCTGTGGGCTTGTTCCATATGAATAGGGTTCATCTTCTGTATAATAATAATAAAAATACAAATATCTATATACAACTGCCTTTCATCCAAAAAAAAGCACCAATCAGCGTTCCGTTCGAGGGATTCGGGAATCTCGAAGTACATTATACTAGAACCACCTTACTGGTGCTCACTGCTCACTTTCAGCATCGTCTTCTAAATAAGAGAAGCTATTTTAATTTCCGTTGCATAATCGAATTGGTGGATTTTTCTTATTAGTTTTGCCGTGATATTGAAGTTTTTAGACACAATGACTCTTAAAGACCGGAGATTAACCCCCCGGTAATTTTTCAACAATGTTTATCTAGTTCTTTGCATCAAAGATTTTAAATGTACGCAACAGATAAAAAAAAGAAAAAAAAAAGACAATAGAGTATTTAGTCTAACAGTAAGAATGTTTAAGATCACATTCCTTAAGTAAAGGAATGTGCTTTGCGCTTATTATTTCATACGAGCTTATCGGCACGCGCTACGTGCGCTGGAACCAGGAGCTGCCGTCTCCCCTCCCATCCCGATCTCCTGCCTACCCTGCCACAACCCGGGGCCGGCAAACAGGTTTGCAAGAGGAGGGTAGATGTCTCCCCTAACCCCCCGCTCCCCTACCTACCCCGCCCCCATGCGGAGCGGACAAAGGTTTTCAGGGGGTGGGTGGCTGTGTCATGTCTCCGCTACTGTCACCAGGAGGAGGACAATAAAAAATAGAAAAAATAAATGATCCACTAGGATTTTATTATTTTAGTTTATATTCCCACTCTTCTATTACATTAAATAATTGCTTGGCCTTTCTTACTGACGCTGCCGATGTCATCACAGAAGGAGACAAATTCTTTATCGCTTTTTAACTGCGACAATTACGTACATTAAAGAAGACGCAACCTGACAAGTGACATCGACTACACACCAACAAGTGCTAATATTAAAATGAACATCACTCGCCAATTGATTGCTGTTTCATTTTCCTTTTGATGTCGAGAACAATTTTGCAGAGACCTTGATTTATATGTGAAGCGCTCATTATTCACAGGTTGAATGATTTCTTCATATTTACGTAATTGTTTAAATTACGTAAATATGATTTTTGCAAATAGGCAATTATAACTATGAAGTTCTTGTTATTTACACCAAATTCGACTCATATGTTATAAGTAAG
The DNA here is from genome assembly GCF_015104395.2 of Macrobrachium nipponense. Taxonomy (NCBI): domain Eukaryota; kingdom Metazoa; phylum Arthropoda; class Malacostraca; order Decapoda; family Palaemonidae; genus Macrobrachium; species Macrobrachium nipponense. The sequence continues at coordinate 77,184,924 of NC_087212.1, read as the reverse complement.
CAGAGACATTTGGTTTTCCACAAGTAGCCTATATCCCTGTTTCATTAAGTTTGCCTTATCATCCTTTGAATATGCCACCAAGTTACCTATTACCCCTTGGGTGCAATTACTTTGCACTTATACCTTCATGAGTCTACTCGGATCTGAGTTTTAAAACGAGCGTCCGACGGTTTCCTAGACCTCGTTGACTCTCAGTTGACCCATCTACAACAGGTAACTTACTTTCACGAACAATTTGATGACTTCCACCAGTATAATGAATATCTTAATGTGCTTAAGTTATTACCGTCTGATATCCCTCAAATATATTTTGAGAGATGCAAGTGACACAACGAACGCTTGACTTTTCGATATTCTAATATTTTTTGGATACGAAAGCTAGTACCTGAAAATCTGACTAGAGGTAAAATGAAGCCACAACGCCAAGAGAGCGTGAATGTGATCAGCAAAGTTCAACCAAGGGTCTGGAATTTCAACAGCAGAGCAATTGATTGCTATGACTTGCGGAGCAACTAACCTCGAACTTTATATATTTCAATTCATATATAATTGACCAAACTTTAACGATTTCCGTTAGAGCGCCCACAGAGCCTCGCATGACCTGGTGGTCATCGAACGCAATTTACCTGACAAAGGTCATCAACCATCTCTTGACACGCAAACACCTTCATTTGTCTTCAACGCCCATGCGGCCTTTAATGAAACAAATTAAGCGACAGGCTTATTAATTCACTTCTTTCTAGGCCTGTCTATTCTGACAGTCCCATTCAATTTTAGTTAAAAAAATCCCGATTCGCAAAAGGCAACACGAAAATGAATATTTCGCTTCCTTCCTCAGCCTGGAAACTACCACAGCCCCATCATGAAATGTGGCTGCAGATCAAATCTGCAGACAGCACTCCTCCGAAATATGGTTTATACCAAAAACACTTAAAAAAGAGGATTTGTTGATCGACTACTTTTAGTCAACTGATATTCATTTGTTCACTTTGTCAAAAAATCTTTTAATTTGAGGGTAACTTACCAAATATAACTATACTTTTAGTATTTAACGCAAAGAACCGCCGCAAGCCTTGTAAAAACAAAGAAAAAAAAAAGGCTGAAAGAAAAACTGTAATAACCTATAATTAAACCTATAACGTGCGCCTGAAAATGCATGCATACACCTGTGTTCTGGTTCGTCAGCAGTTACAAAGGAGGAGAGATGAGAGGAGAGGAAGATATAGAGAGAGAGGAGAGAGAGAATAAGTATAGAGGAAGAGTAGAGAGAGAAGAGGAGCACATTACTCTTTAACATCTTTTTTGTTTTAAAAAGTGCACACGAGCAGTTAATTTTATTTTTCCGAAACTACAATAAAAAAAAGACTAATAAGAGATTCATGATGTTTTTAGTAATTACGCTTACTATGATTGATGGGTTCTGTCTACATTTATTTCGTAGCTGGTCAGACTTCATTGCTTTACAGGGACAAGATAAATGCAGCGTAGACATAAATGTGGAAGACAGAATTTAGAATATAAAAAGGAAGTACCAACAGCAATAATAATAATAATAATAATAATAATAATAATAATAATAATAATAATTAATAATAATAATAATAATAATAATATTAATAATAATAATAATAATAATAATAAAATAATAATAATAATCTTCTAATAATAATAATAATAATAATAATAATTTTGTATAAGGTCCACAATAATACATATATCAATGGTAGAATGTGAAACTATAAAAATGTATAAAGAGGTTTCGAACCCAATCATGGGTTCAACTTCAGTTGGACTGAAGATGAACCCAGGATAGGGTTCGAAAGCTTTTTATACATTTTTATCAAGTCTCACATTCTACCATTGATATATTATTGTGGACCTTATCCAAAGTTAATTCTGTTCTCGGCATTGAGAGCTCTACACAATATAACAATAACAACAATGCAGGAAATAAATAAAAAGCTAAAAGCCTGCTATGATATATTTGGAGATATATTGTCACGACATCAGCTAAATCTACAAACAAAACCAAAGGAAAATGGCTATCAATCTATGACATATTTTTTTTGCTGACTAAAAACATTAAAACATAATTAAAACTACAAGTGTGTTCACGACAATACGGATTCCCACAAAAGTACTTCGGAAATGTATCTATCTTTCTGTCTGGCTTTTAAAGAATTTTCAGGGAAAATGTTTAAAAATGTTGACTAAACTGAGCTCAGACGGAGTGGATATTTCAGCGGCCCTAAAATATGCTACATGCTTTGCATTCTATTGCAGATATTTCCATGGCAGGCCACACATGTAAACTAACAAAAATATACTAATAATGGTCAAACACGCGACCTTTTTTACTAAATACATACTAACAGAAAACCACCAGTCACAGTTATGTAATAATAATAATAATAATAATAATAATAATAATAATAAAATAATAATAAAAATATAATAATAATAATTAATATTAGTATTATTATTATTATTATTATTATTATGGGATTATTATTATTATTAACGAAAGCACAACAATAACAATAATAAGAATAAAATAATAACAAATATTATTATTATATATTATTTAAATGCCTAAAGTCATGGAAACCAATTAGCTCCGCTCAATTGAATGAAAAGGTTTTCTGTAGCAAGCAAGTGCCTTAGGACCACAGCTAATATATGCATCGAAACTATCCATTTTCTAAGTTGAGAAAAGTGTCAACTGGTACGGCAAAAATTAATGTATAGTACCATCAAGGGATGGCCAATCGCGCGCAATTTGCCAAAAGGGCTCATTGTGATAAGAGAGAGAGAGAGAAAAAAAAAAATTATTATTATTATTATTATTATTATTTTATTATTATTATTATTATTGTAACAACAACACAACAACAACAATAATAATAATAATAATAATAATAACAAATATTATTATTATTATTAATTATTTGCCTAAAGCATGAACCAATTAGCTCCGCTCATTGAATGGCTTTTCCTTGTAGCAACTTGACGTTAGGACCACAGCTAATATACTGCAATGGAAACTATCCATTTCTTAAGTTGAGGGGGAAAGGGTCAACTGGTACGGCAAAAATTAATGTAGTAGTACATCAAGGATGGCCAATCCGCGGCGCATTTGCCAAAAGTGGCTCATTGGAGGGGTTTTTATAAAAGAAAAACCACGCAAAAATAATAGTAATCTTAGTAACTTGGGGCTAGACATAAGTTTTATTAAAATCAAGTCGCCTTAGAAACAAACACAGCAATTGCTTTGATTGATTTCGTTGTCCCGTTAGCATCGATTAGTCATTAGTAAAGTCATAGCATTTGTTTGAAATTTTTTTTTAAGATTAAACCTAAGAACAAATGACATTGAAGACCCAAGCATTCATTACGCATTTGTTGCGACATATATATTTCACTACAAGTAGTGACCGGTACATTTGGTACAGGAGTAAATCCGTGAGTGCCAACGGATCATACTTGTTTTGATGCTGAAGTCTCAGGCATCAGCTTTGGTTGTCATGCGTCAGATATCCTCTTTACCAGGCAGTTTGCATATAGAGCGCTGGTGGTATAATTTGTGAAATCTACTTACATAACCATGGCTTATACAACACCACACACGACACACACACACACGTACACACATATATATATGGTATATAGAAATATATTTATATATATATATATATGGTAAATATACATACATATATACATATACATATCTATACATACAGTATTATATATATATATATATATATATATATATATATATATATATATATATTGCAAACATATAGATAGATAGATAAATACATAGATATATGTTTGTATGTATGTATGCATAATCGGGGAAGTTCGGAAAGTGTTGACTTCTAGAAAGTCGCATACGTAGTACAAATAGGAAAACGAAAAGGAGATGATGCATCTTTTACCTTTCTTCCCACCCAACGTTTCGAACCTGGCTCCATCTTCAGGGCTAATGTTAGCCTTGATGATGAAGCAATGCTTTGAAGCGTGGCTGGATATATAGCCAAAAAAAATTCATCACCTCCTTTTCGTTCTCCTATTTGTGCTATATATATATATATATATATATATATATATGATATATATATATAATATATATATATATATATATATATATAATATATGTATATATTTTTCATAATGTGGATTACCAGTGTCAATGGTAAACCACAGGTTAGATCTGGATGCAAATTACCTGGTAAAGAGGATATCTGACGCATGACAACCACAGCTGATGCCTGAACCAAAGGTCTAGACTCCTAGGACCTTGCCTGAGACTTCAGCATGAAAACAAGTATGATCCGTGCGCACTCACGGACTTACTCCTGTGCCAAATGTAATGGTCACTAATTGTAGTGAAATATGTCGCAACACACACATATATATATATATATATATATATATATATATATATATATATATACACATACACACACACAAACACACACACACACACACACACACATATATATATATATATATATATATATATATATATATATATATATGATGTATGTATATATATATAAATAATTCTGGTAAGTAAAGGCTTCAAAGATATATTCAGTGTATAAAAATAAAGAGAAATTCGCTCAAACTGCTGAATGCGGCTTTCCAGCCATAAAGTATTGAACAGGAGGTGTATGCTCCTCCCCAATATATCCATGTTTGTTGCTTTAAGTAACCAATAGAACTTGAGCCGTCACAAGCTTGGTGAAATCAAAGTGTCATCAGTATTGTTTATCTTGTCTTTATATGAATAACTTTAATTTAAAACTGTTTATTGTGTCCATGTTGTCATACAAATATCTTATATTTTATGTATAACTGCTAAATACACCCATGTTTGCTTTCAATAACTAACTCTGAAACCAAATTCAACAGTGCCTTTCAAGTACGTAAAGTTCATCTTGTATTTATATGAAATCTTTTTATCTAAACCGCTTCATGTATCCATATTATCATATATATACATAATATATATATATATATATAAATATATATATATATATATATATATATATATATATATATATATATATATATATATATATACCATATATATATAAATATATACTATATATAATCTTTGTACGAGTATAACTGCCAAATGCGTTCATACTACCATATCTAAAGGACTGAAAGCTGGTATAAGATTGCGTGGCGCATATGAACTAAGAACGATCGGCCACCCACTGATGTAGATGGAACCAAATTCTGTGGATGCAGATTATTTCTGGTCAGTCTTATATTACATTACCTTACAGACCTTACCGCTCGTTCGGGTTTCCCCAGGTCCCTCAGTGTGAGGCACCTCTAATATCTACCAGAGAATTGCTAATGCATCTTCCGGTATATTTTGCATCTTCCAATCTTGGGTGGTCTGGGATGCAGCTTAGATATTTGTTGAGATTATTCTTAAACACATCTACGCTCACTCCTGATATGTTCCTCAGATGAGCTGGCAACGCATTGAATAGACGCTGCATTGTCGATGCTGGTGCGTAGTGGATTAATGTCCTGTGTGCTTTCCTTATTTTTCCTGGTATAGTTTTGGGCACTATTAATCTACCTCTGCTTGCTCTTTCTGATATTTTTAGCTCCATGATGTTTTCGGCAATTCCTTCTATTTGTTTCCATGCCTTTATTATCATGTAGCGTTCTCTTCTCCTTTCTACACTATATAATTTTAAAAATTGTAGTCTTTCCTAGTAGTCAAGATCCTTAACTTCTTATATTCTAGCTGTAAAGGACCTTTGTACACTCTCTATTTGTGCAATATCCTTTTGGTAGTGTGGATACTATATCATATTGCAATATTCAATGGACTACGTACATACGTTTCATAAAGCATAATCATGTGTTCGACTTTTCTTGTTTTGAAGTGTCGTAACAACATTCCTATTTTTGCTTTGCATTTTGCCAATAGTATTGCTATTTGATCATTGCATAACATGTTCCTATTCAACCTCACACCAAGGTCTTTAACTACTTCCTTATTTGTGGTTGTTTCGTTATTTGGTCCCTTATATGCATATAGCATTCCTTCTTTATCTCCATAATTTATTGATTCAAATCTATCAGAGTTAAATACCATCCTATTTACCTTTACCCTTTCATATATTTTGTTTGGATCTCTTTGTAGCGATTTCCTATCTTCACCACAAGTAATTTCTCTACTTATTCTTGTGTCATCGGCGAAACTACTCACTACCGAGTCCTTAACATTACTGTCTATGTCTACAATCATACTATAATGGGCGTAATGTCTGTCTGTCTGTCTGTCATTCAATCACGGCCAAACAGCTGGTCAGATGGGCATGAAACTTGGCAGGGTTATGGTGGGGACCCCTAAGATGGTTTGTAATGGGGTTTCATCCAACCTTCCCCCCTCCTTTGTAGGGGGTGGGGGGTGAGAAGGGATTCCCTGAAACGGAGCTGTTTCTGACCGTGAAACGAGGCTGGTTATTCCCGTAGACTTAGTTACTTTACGAATTTTCATACATAATTTCTGTACAACTTCCCCAGAGAAAGTCGCGAATATTTCAGCTGGGACACAATAGAAGATGAAATTTATCATCAATATCCGCAAGATTTTTTGAATAACTTAAATCCATCGGGACTGCCAGTGCACAAAATAATGTTGAAGAAGTATTGCCCGGCAATGTTGCTTCGGAATTTCGATCCTGCCAATGGACATTGCAACGGAACGAGGTACACCGTTATGGAGCTAAACTCCCACGTCATCGAAGTAGTGATAGCAATGGGCCCTCACACCGGCAAACGTCTGTTCATCCCCTGGATTCCTCTGATGCCTTCGGACAACCAGTTTCCGTTCCAGTTACGGTGCAGGCAGTTTCCCATCAACCTGGCCTTCTCATTCACTGCAAACAAGTTGCAGGGCCAGACTTTGAATCGTGTTGGTGTGTTTCTGCCGTCACCCATGTTCACGCATGGCCAAACTGTATGTGGCGATGAGCAGAGCAACTGACTCTGCCAACTTGAAATTAAGTTGTGGACAAACTGATAATATTGTGTACAAAGAGGTTCTGTAGTAGGTATATACAAAAATCGCCCTTATTTTAATATTGCTGAACAAATAGTACATATAAATTTTTCACTTCTGTACCCGTATTTAACACCCATCGTAGATGGGAAGTTTGCTAGTCATAATAACAAACAGTTTTCCAGCTAACACCATACCTTGTGGCACACCGGATATTACCGTAGCTTCATCCGATTTCTCATTGTTTGCAATCACTAACTGTTTTCTGTTTTGTAAAAATTCTTTTACTTTTTCCACTACATTATGTTTTCTAATTTTCTTCGCTAATATATTATGGTCTACCTTATCAAAAGCTTTTGTAAAGTCTAGGTAAACCACATCTGTTTCTTTTATGTTGATCATATTTTATATATGTTCTCACGGTGTACTAATAGTTAAGTTTGTGTACTTTTTCCGGGTACAAAACCATGTTGTCCTATATAAAACAAAGTATCTTTCATTAAATGTTTCATAATATTTTTCTTCATTACCCTTTCATACACTTTCATAATATGCGATGTTAAACTCTGGCCTATAATTACTTGCCTCTAGTCTTGATCCACTTTTGAAAGTAGGGGTAATATATGCTAATTTATGTTCATCATAAATCTTGCCTTTGTCTACACTTTGCCTTAATATTGCGAGAGGCTTTGCAACAGAGTAGCAAATGAATTTTGACATGAATTTTGAGTCTAGGATATTCTGTTTTAGTACACAGAGAACAGGAATTAAGTGCACGGTTTAAAATGAGTACAGCAAAAAATAATATATCCATCTATTCATTTGTTCGTTTTCCAAGGAAGGGGAAAGTTCATAAGGAAGGAAGGAAGAGAGTCTTGACAAGACAGCAACACAATAAAACCCATTTAGCTAAATTGTAATCGCCCTGATGTTTCAAGATTCCTTTAATAATTAAATAGTAAATATTTATTGATACAGACACATTAAGCGTTTCACATCTGCATCAGTCTTTAAATTTTTTTAAAATAAGTCTTCCATTAATCCACCATTTTATTTATACTCTGAACATATAATACAGTAATAACCCCATACTCAGCATTTTCCAACAAAATTTCCTTCCCCATTTCCTTACTACTTAAACGCCGATATTCCACCCCCACGCCCTCTCTCTCTCTCTCTCTCTCTCTCTCTCTCTCTCTCTCTCTCTCTCTCTCTCTCTCATTTGAGAATTAATGACGACTGGAAAGAGATGAGGTTCCATTAAAGGCATCGTCCTAAATATCCACCGTGAAAGAATTTCCTCCTCCCTGCCTTCTCCCTCCCACCCCTCGCCCCCTCGGCACCCCCTCCCCCTGCAGTCCTGGGAGGTCTCATTAACATACTGGCAGAGAAGTGGCAATTTTCTTCTCTTTGTCTAAACGGTCGTCACAGAGAACTCCTGAATGGGCGCTGCCATTTCTCTTCTTCTTCTTCTTCTTCTTCTGACCTACCGAACAGTTCTTGGCTTCGGCAGCTTCAGATTTCTAAAAAGCCTCGAGTAAACTTCCCTTGATTTTCCAGTTCAAACGGAAGAATATGCATATAATTCTTTTTACTATATCCTTTGGCAATGCAAAAATAAATAAATAAATAAAAATAAAAAACTCTACAAGCACACACACACACACACACGCACATAAATCTATGTTATGCCGGCTTGTAGACTGGATAAATGTGAGCGATCTAACTGTATATGGATGCTATATATTTGTGTAGGATATATTTTTTAAGACACATTAATAACTGTGAGAGGCCGATTTAGTTTATCGCTGGGTGGAATTGATGATGCTAAGTCTTGCTATCTTTCTTTGCCTGTAGCATTAAGGGTATTGTAATGGTTTTCAAGAACTAGTCCTCTTTCTGGTAACTATACTCTGTTTTTTTCCATCTGTCCATCCGCCTGTGGTGGTCGCGCAAGGCAACACTGCGTCCCGTGCTTAAATAGTTACGTTATGTCTAAATTTTAGGTAAATATAAGGATATCTGGGTGTACATTTGCAACTGAAAAGTGTTTTCATAATTTACTGTATGCGAATTACACCGTTAATATTCGAAATAGGATATTATATGAAGCCCGGGACGCAGTGTTGCCATGCGCAAACACCATAGGCGGATGGACTCATGGAAAAAAACAGAGTATAGTCCTCCTTCTTGTATATTCGCAGTTGAGAGTGAAATTCATTACAGCAAAACCAAAACTTAAATGTATATGCAGTAGGTAATATCAATTAATAAATGTGATGGAATATGTATTGAAAAACAAAAACAGTAATCAACTTACTTAACGGGAGTGCAACTGCAAACTTTTCGCCTAGTCTTACCTGGAAGAGAAAAACACTAATGTCAATGTCACATTGTCAATATATTATCAATCTTAAATACAAGTCATATAGAGAGAGAGAGAGAGGAGAGAGAGAGAGAGAGAGAAAGTCTTGGCTCCACCTGTAATGGAACTTTTTGCATTTGTGATAGGGAAGATCAACGCAACAACGGTAGGTGCAAAGAAACCCTACGCATGTGACACTACAAAGTGAAAAAAAACGTCCAGCGAGTTGATAAGTTGAACTCGCAAATAATCCCAGCGCGTCTTACCCTGTCTTCCTTCTCGAAGTTTAGAGTGAATCAACTGATGACAATAAGTTCCTTAACATAACATACATAAGAAACAGAAATAATTTCATATCTTTGAACTATTATAAGAAGTTTATTTTCGTCTTTGTTATATGATGGGCAAAAAAGAAAAAAAATAATCGTACATTTAACAAAGCAGTTTTGGATTATGAATTAGTTTCTCTCTCTTTAAGACAAGTCTTGATATCCACATGCCACAGTTGTTCAGGCTAACTTAATTCGTACATTCTCAGCCTCTTCTCACAATTTTCAGAAAGAAAGCATGAGTGTCTGCATTACATAATCATTTTGGATGCGAGAAGACTTTTACTAAGCGCACACTTAATTTTCTTTTATGTTACAGACAGAATGATGGTTACCAAAAGTTCAATTGTAAACTCTGAGTCACTTATTTAAACTGTCGTCCTTCTGTCTGTTACATACAAATATTTTTCGGGTGAAAGTGCTTCATACTTTATCTCTCTCCCCAGCACTTGTATTTTTCTTATTCCCTACTTAACTTTTCTGCCCATTTTCTCTTGTTTACCGTATTTATATGTTCAAGAGGTTATGTACAGCAGGCCTAAATATTTTCTGTAAAGTAAAGCAGTTCGTAAAACCAGTAAACTGTCTTTGACTGCAAAGGTCGGCAAACTCCTCGGTAGAAGGTTTGGCGCAGAACTTCGAAAATTGTGGCAACTTTGCTCGAACTCCAGTTTTACAGATGGATACAAATGGTCCCCGAGCAGCCCTTGGAGGTCGAGAGGAGATAAGAGCACAACCGCAGTGACTTATTATACGGAGTAGTTTGTAATATTTAGGATCCTCGAAAGATGAGGGTCATATTGTCTTATCACAAAGAACATGAGTCGCAATTCGTTTTCGAAGCAATAAGCGACATTTAGCAGGTACCTGATACACCACGACACAAGCGTTATATAGTTACGGAGAAAATGGCTTCGTATTAACTTGCCAGAAATAAAGTAAAGGACTTTCATTTTCGTACTAAAATTATATGAAACGTTGTCGGAAGCTAACACAGCCCTTTGGGATTTTAAAAGGAATGTAACGAAGCACAAAGTGTGTTTAAAATGTCGTAAATAAGCTAAATTACAAATAATAAAGTGTAGAGTATCTATAAAAGCTACATTAGAATGCCTTTCTCTGCGGTACCGTGGCAGTTAATGATCTGCAGGGATCCATGAATGTGTTATCTAGTGGGACAAATGTATGAAACTCCAGAACCACATCGCTGATTAAACGATGAACTTCATTTGGAGTCATTAGCAATTCTCCCAGACAGTTGTAATGTAGCAACGCCCACTCTAACTATGCCTTACCATCTCGCATTCAACATTTCAGACATTAACTACACAAAATAAATGTTGGCACTGAAGGAACCTCTAGTTCAAAAAAGACATAATAGGGTGAACAAATGACGCATATAAATGGATATCATTCTTACTATTAAGTAAAATGTAATTTTAATCATTGATAATTATCAGTAGTGTACTAGGCCCGTCTAAAATAATAAAAAATTTTAAAAGTAATTTTGTAATTACAATGACCTTGTTCACGTTTTTTTTATAGTTAACAGTGCTTATTACCCGTAGATCACAAATATTCAAAAGACATGTGATTACACAATGTCCTTGATATAAAAGGGGTTATATTCAAAATACGAAGCAGTCACAGACAGCATGGCTGGAGGGTGAATTTTCCAAGGAAAAGAATGATATTGTGTGAACATTTATATAAAGAGTGACGAGAATAAGATATCATTATAAGCCACAAAATAATGCATATATAATTACATTAGTGGGGATGAACGTACACTATCAATGAACAGGGTGGAACTGCGTTGCGTCAACAGAAAGCACCTCTTTGATTTTGTTACCTTTGTAATTTAAAATTTAGTTTATCAAAATCCTTGTTTTCATTATTATTAACATTCTATCAACGTTATAATCGTCATAGGAAGTAGCAAGTGGAGCGTTCAGAAACCTCTCCTATCAATGTTATGTAGCGAGACAGATGGGTTTATCTGGATCGCTTCATGTGACGGAGAAGTATTCCCTGATGCCCTATTCAGCTGGTGTGTGACAGGTGGTGACCATACTGCAATTCTCTGACACCTATCCAGTGTCATTTTCTCTGCAACAATATTACATACAGAAATGATCAAATCTCACATCTGACGCAATCATCTAGGAACTAGCACAATTTAATCAGTGTCTCGTACTGCTCTCCAGTATCAGCCAAAAGGGAAACTTTTAATCACAGCAAAAAAGCCGAGTCACTTCACTGGGAATCTCGAGAAGAGAATAAATGCTTCACAACTCTGACCTGCACAAAACACTCTTCTAGATAAGATGTAATTGGACTCTGTACCAATGTTCTACAAGGTTGAAGGCAAGTTGATTTTAAGCGACGTTGTTTACATTAAACCCACACATTTACTTCTTGACAGTTAATACTTAATATCCATCTTACGACTGCTTCTAACAATGATAATGTTGATAGCATGTTAAGGATAACGAAAAAAATGATATTAGAAGAAGAAAATTTTAAATTACAAAAGGTAACAAAATCAAAGAGGCTCCACACTGCTCACTAGCAGTGCAAGTTCATCCCCACATATAAGCATTATTTTGTGGCTTATAATGATTTCTTATTGTCGCCGCTCTCTCTAAAAATGTTCACACAATGACATTCTTTTCCATGGAAAATTCACCCTGCAGACATGCTGTCTGTGACTGCTTCGTACGTTGCATAAAACCCCTTGTATATAAGGGACATTGTGTATTCACATATTTTTTGGGTATGTGAGATCTACGGGTATAAAGCACGGTTAATTATAAAACCAAGGCGTGCTGCGACCTCCAGCTTACTCGGGACACGTCCAAGATTTTCCCCTTGTGCATAAGTTGTAAACATTATATTCCTAATTTAACGTGAAGACTCTCAGTTATATGTGGAAAAACAAAACAATCGAACAAAAACATAGCCTAAATTTAGTACACCAAATAAATAAATCTAAGGTCAAATAGCGCTTTGTTTCACCAACGAAAATTAATATAAATACACTACTATATTGCATTAGAAATAATTTTTCTGTACTGTTTAACATGCTTATTTTTTTTTTTTACATTTTCAATCCAATAAATAAATCATAAATATCCTATCCAAGCATTTCTGTATCTTTAACTCAATACGAAACATAATTTTCAGACCTTTTCAGGCTCTTCCATAGGGTTTTTATACTCCCCAACAACCACATCAGCAACAACGACAAAATAGTTTGTAGACTTACTCCCCGAGTAAGCGGAAGTCTTGAACAAGGTAAACGCAGAATAAGTAAGTAAGTAGTAGTAGTAGTAAAATGATAATTTAAGGATCCACATAAGAAAATTCTACATAAGATCAAGTTTTTGATGACTAATTTCATACAAAATGATTACGTTGCCGTCGATTAAGTAACCCTAAAATAAGTAAGCGGCATTGCAAAAAGAAAAAAGAAAAGAGAGAAAAACTATTACTGCCAGGTTTAATATGATTCCACAACAGCGAAATACGCGAAGAAAAACACTGGAGGGGAAAAGAAGGAATGAAGCCTACGGTCTGAACTGGAAGGCGCACACAAAACGCCTCCAAATAAGAGCAACACGAGCAGAATTTCTAAGTGAGATTATTATCCTACCGCGGCAAGCGAAGGGAAAAGAGGAAAGAGAATCGCGCATATCGTTTTGAGGATGAAGAAAAAAGCAAACTCAAGAAACGTTCCTCCTCCGGAAAAGTGCCTCCTGAGGAGGAGAATGGTAATGAAAATTCAACTGCGTGATGTCGTTGTAAAGTCGTTTGAACCTTCAACTGAAAATTTTTATCGCGATGTTAAAACAAAGAAACACGACAGCCTACTCAACAGACGCCATGACAGAAAATAAATGATTCCCGATTCGATGTTTGGTGGGATAGACCGGCCATAGCATTGATCCAGAATGTGGACGTGATGTGGAGCTACATTCTGGATTATACGTTCAATACATTCTTCTTTTAACTCCTCTGCATTCACACAACTATGGATTTAAAAAGCTGGAGCGTCTTGTTACTGAAGCCATGTTGTAAGACAGCACATTGAAATGGAAAGTATATCATTATTATTATTGGTCTGATACATTAGGAAAGGAGGAAATTAATTTATGCATCAAGAAAGAAACATGATAGAATCGTTAACATCACATCAATTGAACTGCTATTTGACCAAACATTTTATAAGGTAAATTATTTACTGAATATACATTTTATCGAGTATACCACTGTAGATAATGATCAGGTATACTGCATTCGACGAAGGTCACATCAAGAATTATGACTAAACTGTCTAATCTAATGCCTTCAAAAAATGTTGCACGTTCCGGTGATGTCAAAAACAGAAATAAGCCAAATAACAAAAACTACCGGGGACACATAATAAAAGGTTAAACTAACTGTCACGACATCAGTATGAAAACAAAGAAACAATAAAAATGTAATAATACAATGCGGACATCTATAAGAGGCTATATAAATTAAATTTTATACAGTTTCAGAACTTGAAAACAACATTGAAAAGGACAATGTATCTAAGATCTACTTAATTCCGTTAAAAAGTTCCAAAAATACAAATCATAACAAAAGACACTCATGATGATTCAACTTTAAACATATTCTCCACATTCAGCCCAGAAACGATGAATGTCTGTGCAACAATTTTCGCGAAATTAAGGCGAGTCCCTAACAGTCTGTGCGTGACCGAAATGCAAGCTCCGCTCAGCCTCCAGCTCGGGTTCTTGCAATATTTTCTGTCAAGATATTATATGGGTGACAGAACATAACTTTCGCCGTGACTGGTCGCAGCAAACAACGTGCTTTTCATAACGAGAGAGAAGAAAGGAGAGATAAAGAGGAGGAGAGAGAGAGGAAGGAGACGAGAGAGGAGCGGTTTTTTCCCTTTCATGTGTTTGTGATACTGTACTTTGTTGCAAGAATAAAATCCATCACATTGCAATGATAAGAGGTTTTAACCATTCTTTATTAATTTATACAACAGCACTCAGAGAAATCTTGCTTTACTTCACAAATTTCCACGTAATACATACTCTGCTGTACCCATACCCAAGATCTAGTAGATAAAGCTCATCTTGCCCATACCATTTAAAAATAGTTTTTTTTGCGAAACAGAAAAAGGGCAAGGTCCCCCCGAAAAATAGTAAGACACACACCGGCCTTTTGAGGGACCCTTTTTGTTCGGTAATATTTTTTTATGGGATTCCTGTGACCTGGACATGAGAAAAAAATCATAATTATAATATATATATATATATAGTATAGTATATATTGTTTATACGGCCGTAGCTGCTGCATGTGGTTTAGTACCGCTTAGTGTGATTGGGAGTTTTAACTATTGAATCGAGGAGCAAATTCATGCCTGTTCTCTGCTGACGTCTTTCTAGAATTTCTATATCCATTTATTTTATTTCGAGTGTCATTTGACCTTAAAAACTCCCCTAATATATATATATATAGTATATATATATATATGTATATATATATGTATATATATATATATATATTATATATATATATATATATATATATATTGATATTTTAGGGAAGGTCAAATGACACTCGAATAAATAAATGGATATAGAAATTCAGAAGACGTCAGCAGAGAACAAGGCATGAATTTCTCCTCGATTCAATAGTTAAAACTCCAATCACACTAAGCGGTACTAAACCACATGCAGCAGCTACGGCCGTATAAACAATATCACTGATAATGAAAAGGATAATTTTCTTGTTTGCGTTATTTCAAAAACCCTTACATTAATAAATGGCCAAACATTCTGAGGAACTGTTACTAATGCTTGAATATATTAAACATTATCATGAAACCGTATAATTAAACAGTCACATACATACATACACACATACATACATACATATATATATATTAGTATATATATATATAGATATATATATATATGTATATATGTATATAATATATATATATATATATATATATATATATATATACATTTATATCTATAATATATATATAATTATATAATATATATATATATATATATATATATATATATTATAATATATATATATATATATATATATATATATATATATATATATAGACTTTCTACTATTGCCAGCTCCATGGGGGTCATTCGACTAGAGAGAATGGAAAATGACTCTAGGCATAAACGGTGATCACTATTTTCTGCATGATCCAGTATGGCACTGAATGGTGGTTTTGCTAAAAGCCTGTTTGTCTTAACAGATCTTCCGAAAGTGTTCAAACCATGACTGACAAAATCAATGGTCTTACAATCAATCCAGTTTCACGGCTAATAAGTTTTGATGAATGTTCCTAATTCACTAACGTGCTCATTGACTCGGTATTGGAATACCTTAAGGATGAATTGTATGAACTTGATTTGCCATTAACAATGAGCTAAATCATAGAATTAATAAGATTATGCATATGTGATTGTAAATTTACTTTCGAGGGGGAATATTTTTAAACAAACATTTGCTATGACAATGGGAAACACACTTTCACTTGTTCTTTCAAATTTATATTTGGAATTTTTTGAAGGCCTTTACATCCCCAAAATTTTCCAGTTTCCTGTAATATTGTGCTGTTAGGTTGATGATATTTTAGCTATCATACCCAAAGATTTGGATGTAAATAACATATTGGCTCAACAAAGTCCCTTCTATTATATTTACACTCGAGTTAGAGAAAAATGAATGTTTACCTTTTTTTGGACATTGATATTAAACGGGAACCTTTAAATTGTAAATTAGTATTTATAGAAAAAAAGACATAATTTGACATATGTGCACTTTTATTTAAGGGCATCATATAAATATAAAATTTCAGTTTTTTCATCAGTGTTTCTTCGCGTCTTGCGAATAAGTCAGTCCTGAGTTTTTAGATCAAGAATCCAAAAACATCAGAAAAAAAGGAAGAGATCTATGCTATCCACAATAAAGCTACAAAGACCACATTTTATTGGATATGAAGTTGTAAAACCTTTTCCGTAAAATAATTTAATACAAATGTTTCCTTCACATACAAAAAGATAAAAAAACATGCTTATAAAAAATAGCCCCCGAAAAGATAGCAATATTGTATACAAAGTTCCTTGCATGTTTGTGATTTATTTTACTTAAGTAAGACCAGTAAAGAATTCAATACCAGATTCAAACAACACAAATAATCTGTAAGAACAGGTCAGACTTTGCACCTAAGTGAAAAGTCCCACAGAAGAAATTGGGTACAAAGCAACGCAATATTACGAAGTAAAGAAACTATTTCCAGGAACTTGCTGGAATCTGTTATGATTCAGTTGACCTCGGAGAATAACTTTAATTTGGGCCAAGGATTATTTTCTTTTGACCCTGTAATAAAATAGATCTTCCAGAAAGATTTAAAAGAGAAAATAAAAAGGATTTACTTATAGGTAGATTTCGATGTTAATCTGTTGACCGTTTTGTGATCTCCCAAACTTTTTGCATTCCCCTAGAACTTATGCACACCATATATAAACGTCCTTGTCTCTGGAGTTGCTGTGACAAAGTCTTGGTAATAAGACGAAAGCACTCTTTCCTTCGATGTTGCAACTTTGTTATATATACTATATTATATATATATATATATATATATATATATATATATATATATATATATATATATAATATAAAACGTGTTTGTGTTTATATGTGTGCCATGACCAGGAAAACATATGTGCTATCAGTTATCTATATTTCCTAAAAATGTTCAAATAATCCCTGAATAGATCTGTTCGAATTTTCAAGGAAACAAGACCATCCTCAAAACTCTATGTCAGCAACAAACTAAAAGCAATGTCATATACATGATAAGCACATTACTGAAACATTACTTCTAAAAACAGCGGAGCGACAATGGAGAGCCACTTTCTGACAAATTTACATATTTATGATTCCCATACGGACATTTACTACATAAGGCGAATGAACGAGAAATGTTACAATGCTTAGTACCACATCATTCCTGAAAAAGGTCGACGTAAAAATCTCGCCACACAGATATAATACAAAACACACACACACACACAAACACACACAGAGAGAGAGAGAGAGAGAGAGAGAGAGAGAGAGAGAGAGAGAGAGAGAGAGAGAGCAAAAGAAGGTCAGGAGAGCAGTAGGGCAGAGGAAAAAATCCCCTGGACTCCTCTCGATTAGACGTAAGCCTAACGGCATCGCTCAGCCTTTCTATACCTTCCATTTTGTTCTCTTTTAATCCATATTTTTCAAGGTAGGGGAATCCATAGTGGCAGAAAACTCAACAGGAAGATGAAAAAGGAGAGAGTCCCTGGGTAGTCACAGGAGAGATTAATCGCTGCGGAAGATTAAAAACGATAACATCTTCAAAGTCCCTCACAGCCCGACAGAGACGAAGGGATGGTCTGGACAGGATTTGGCTATACGGGGATGCCAAGGATTTATCCAAGATCGATAATGGATGGATGGAGCTCAAGAGATAAGGAGAAAAGTATCACATATAATGCCACGTAGATAGTCATACGGAATCTTATTAATTTTCATGAATTAATAGGTAAAACGTGTAAAAAGACACACACACACACAAGCGTGCACGCACGCACACACACGCACATACACATACACACACACACACACACACACACACATATATATATATATATATATATATATATATATATATATGTGTGTGTGTGTGTGTGTGTGTGTGTGTGTGTGTGTGTGTATAGGGTAGGTTTAAATTTGTGAGTTAAGATTAAACGTTATTATGGAGAGAGAGGGAAAAATATGCAGATATTAATGATGGAGAACATTGAAAAACATTACAAAGTGCAAAAATGGAGTAAAGGGTTGTTGGTAAAAAAAAAAAAACAGGAAAGCTGGGAAGAGACAAAGAAACAAAACAACGAATGTAGATGGAGATAGTCGAAAATGTATGATGTTTACTCGTGTATTTATTTGGAAACAAGCAAATGTAATGATGCTTGTAGAATGAGAGAAGACGTGTCACACAAGAGTTGAAGCGTTGGTGCGAAATGATGTAAGACAATCAGTGTACCTATGGAAGCCAAAACCGGAAGAGATACAGAGACTGTTCAGCCAACTAGTCATTTTGGAATCGAAGCGTGCATTTTGAGTGAATGAAAATTGGTTGAAACTGGTGAGAACTACATGTTTGCATAGTATGTGTTGAGTAAGAAGGATTGAAAAAGAGTAATGTGGCAAAAATATTAGCAAGGATAAACAGATGGCTAAATGTTTCATGATGGTTTTGCTACATGGAAAAAGAGAATTATTCCAAAATATCGGGGAAAGAATTTTTAGCAATGGAATAAATACACATGTCCCAGCACTTCCAAGCTGCATTTCTCAAGCTACAAGCGACAGGACGTCACCAACTTCCTACAATGACCAAAGCATCGCATCTAGTCAGCAGAGTGGCACCAATGGACAGTGCTTCTGATTTTTATCTGTATAGAAGTTATAAAGGCTTATATCAAATAATTGTATATTATTGGTCCGTTAGTTAAGGTGTAAGTTTCCTGGCAGCTGATTGGCCAGCAATTCATAAAAATACTGTTGTAATTGATTAATAAAGTATCATTTCAAAATCATACTCTCGATAAAGTGGTCACCCTGCCACACCAACACCAAGCAAAGACGTCTGAGACATCTAACGACGAAACATCACCCTCTCCTTCTGCCAATTCTGCTGATACCATCTCATAGTCAAGCTTCAGACCTTCACACTGGCTAATTCCTACACTTGATTCCATCAACCCGAAGTCATACTTCAAACCAAGGGCGTGTGATCATCGCTGACAAAGGCAGATTGTTCTTGCCACCATGCTGGACCACCCCTTACCCCAGCTAACAGAGTGGCTGGATGCTAAAGGCATCAGAGTCGTCCAGTACGATGACCTGAAGAAGGTCCTACTGGACAGATTCATCCCATCCCCAGCAATTTGTGTGCAACAGATCTTCAATGCATCACAGCAACCCTTAGGTGAGCAATACCCATCGACCAAGATGAGAGCTCTCGTCTGTCTTCCTCCTGCAGCAGATGGTTCTCCCAAATCAGTTGACATTCTCAAGGCACTCTGGCTCCAGCGTCTGCCAATGTCAGTAAGGTTAGCATTAGCATTCACCGACATCAGAGACACAGCTGACAATACTCTTGCCACCCTAGCAGACAATATGACGAACATCCACACAGCTGCAATCTGCCACT
This sequence comes from Macrobrachium nipponense, assembly GCF_015104395.2. NCBI lineage: Eukaryota > Metazoa > Arthropoda > Malacostraca > Decapoda > Palaemonidae > Macrobrachium > Macrobrachium nipponense. The sequence continues at coordinate 77,164,900 of NC_087212.1, read as the reverse complement.
ACGCCCAATCCTTTGCCGCCCATTAAGGAATGTCCAACCATTCAGCAACAAATGAGCTTCCTAACATCTCAGATATGATAATCTTGCTGCACAGTGCAAAAATCTTCTCAAAGTTGGAACTTCTCAAAGGTGACTTCCAGTTCCCCATGAATCCAAAAGACATCCTGAAGACCGCCATCACGATGCTCTTCAGCACCTTCACCTTCAATTACTCCTGCTTTGGCCTCCACAATGAAGGAGCTACTTTTCAGCGAATGATGGACAGCATCCTGGGAGACTTTCCCTTCTGCATTAGTTGGGGCAACAATATTTTAATTTTCTCTGCATCAAAGGAAGAGCACCTCCAACACTTGCACGCACACTTTCCTCTCATGTCTGCAAGAAAATGGCCCTGTCATCCGGTAGGACAAGTGCTCCTTTGCCACCAAGAAGGTAAAATTCTTGGGCCACCTAATAACACAAGAGGGTGTCTGGCCCTTGCTCGAAAAGGTCGCCATCATCAGGAAGTTCCCCACCCCTACCAATGTCAAGGGTCTACAAGAATTCCTTGAAATGATTAACTATTATCATTGCTTTTTGCCCAGTATCGCCTCGACCTTGGCCCCACTGTACGAAATCTTCAAGGGCAAGTCCAAGGCCCTCACCTGGAGATCCTTGCAAGAAACTGCCGCCTTCACCTCCGCCAAAAATGCTCACGCCAAGGCCACTGCCCTCTCGTTCCCTGCACCAGGTAATTTTCTACTGCTTTCCATGGATGCCAGCGACATAGCCATAGGAGCTGTTTTGGAACAAATCATGCTCGGTCATCCCCAACTCCTTGCTTATTTTAGCAGGAAACTCAGCAAGAGAGAGACACACTACTCTGTGTTTGACTGCCAAACTCTTCTGACATTTTTTGAGGTAACGCCTTTCACCTTCAAACTACATATCCACCTGCCACTAGTGTGTTCTTTGAACTGCCAGTCCAATTTCTGGTTACCCTGTCAGCAGTGCCACTTGCCAGCCACAGCCAAATTCAACTGCACCCTTTGCCATGTTCCTGGGAAACACAATCCCATCGCAGACACCCTCTCCAGAATCTCCATCGATGCAGTATACCATGGCCTCAATTACAATTAACTGGCGAACAAACAACAGTGGGACCCAAAGCTCAATGCCTGCAAGACCTCTTTAATGTCACTGCAATGGCAGGATATCCCCCTCAACAACAACAGCAGCTGACCATGCCCATGGATCTCACAATCACTTAGACATCACATCTTCGACATTGTACGTGGTCTGGCACACCCTTCCAGACGATCTACAGCCACCCTCCTGAAGAAGCGCTTACATATGGCACAGCATATCAGAGGACACATAGTTGTGGGCCTGTGAATGTTCTTCCTGCCAACTCTACAAAATCCAGCAACATTCAAATTCTGGTGTAGGCTCCTGTCATCAACTCCAACATCATTTTGCCCATGTCCATATCAACATTGATCAAGTTACTGGAATGAAGTTATCAACTAGTGATGTACTGACTTTCATCAACACACCATTACTCCACTTGGGTCCCCATATCATCATACTCTACTACTGGGGAAGTGGGATGCCATTTTGCCCTGGTCAGACCAAAAGGAGTATTCCTTCATCCTTTCATCACACTACTTTAAGGGCTGTCACCACTGGCCCCAACGAGAGTCTGTTGAGGAACTTGTAAACAATGTCCCTGATGCAGAATGCTGTGAAGGTGGTGTGCCTCTTCCAGACCGCTGCCCTCATCCCCTGCAGGATGGGGTGGTTCTTTCAGAAGGCAATTAAGGGGCATATGCCCCTAACTCCATGAGCTTTACCTTTACCTGGTCGCTGACCCTCCTCTGGTTAGCCAAGTGTGTCCTTGTTATCATTTTCCTTATCAAGGAGATGATATTCCATGTGACCTCTTCCTCCTTCCTTCGAGTGCTCATGAACAACCTCCTGCATGCTGGTCACTGAACTTCCTTCCTTTTAATGTAGTGCTTGACAGCACTGACCGGCCACAATAGTATTTCATTACAGCATTTCCTCCTTTCCCCCCATACAAAGTCCCTTAGGGACAGGATGGAAAACCTTTTAAACCTCAGATCTGGGACTGCTGAATTCTGTGTCTAGGCAATGAACTCAGGCAGAAATGAGAACAACTGTGACTTCCACCTTTTCAAGTGGGAGACTAGGTAGGAGAGGCCATGTAACTCCCCCACCCTTTTGGCCAAGGACAGAGCTAGCAGGAATACAGTCTTAAGTGTCAGGTCCCTATCTGACACTCATAGCAGACCTCTCAGGCTTTTTAAGACCTATGTCTCACTTGAGGGAGTCGCACTTCTCTCGGTGGGGAGGGCAGTTCAAGTTTTGAGTGGAGAATTATCCCTTTTATGACAACAATCGCAAATGTCCCATTGTCTCTCTTAAATATATTAGACAAGGATTGGTACATTTTACCCATCATCCTTTCCGCTGTTTCTATTAGAAAACCTATTCTTTTGCAGGAGTTGCTGGATATCCTCCACCCATGTAAGTGGAGGGAGTGTATCACTTGATGGTACTTTCTGATGTGTGGTGAACTAACAACATTGGTGACTGCAGTGGCTGCCTTAGAACATCTGATAGTAATGATAAGTGCATACAGCTGTAATTGTCACCACCAGGGCGCTACCAGTGTTATGTGCAGGTCTGGGGTTATGCACACTTGTTACCTTTCTTACCTAATTTAATAGTAGGAAGATGTACATATCAATATTATCCCACAGGTGCCAGAATATGCATTTGGCATTACTGCTTCCAGATCTGATATTGGTGAACAAAATACCAGCAGTTTCGTGTTCATTCTCATGGCAGACAGGCCTACAGTCAAGCTGTGAACAACTTTTTTACTATCTCACTAAATCCCTTCTCCCTCCTATGCATCAGGTTGACAGTTCCACACTGTTCAAGTCTATCCAGTCATGCATTTTTACTGCCATGAGACTCAGTTTGGGAGAGGTGTCCTCCAAATCGTTGCTGTATGCGAATATGGTTGTGTTGGTGCTCATTATGACTATCGGTGTTCCTTCAATTCCCTCTGTAAGTGTTGCAGGGCCACCACACTGCTCTCATCTTCAAAAGTTTCATGTGTGGCTTTTCCATTTCTTTCACTTACGTCTACATTCAGGGATGGCTCCCAGCTCTTTTGAGATTTGTCTGAGAATACCTACAATTCTGGGGATGGCATAATCACTGACAATGTGGTACATATTGGCATCCTCCAGCCATCACTTCTGAAGCTCGGTATGCTTTGACTGCAACTGTATCTAGGATTATTCCCAAGTATTTTATCTCTTATTTCAGAGCCAGTTTTGACTTGACCTTGTCCATTACCCACAGTTCTTGGCATAGATTTATCAACTTTTCTCTATCATGCAACAATTTCATCTTTGATGAAGTGAGGGTCAACCAGTTGTCCAGGTCTCCTCAGTCTTATTCCCTGGGAGTGTACCCAGTTTGACACCAATGCAAAGGTTTTTGTAAGTACAAGCAGAGCTATCACCAGGCTGAGCTCTCAAAACTGATATGTGAAATGGTATGTGAAAGTAGGGATCCTGGAGGTTTACTGATACCATGAAGAATCCAACACTGAATTGGATGCTCCATCTTGAATGGGGTTTACAATATATAATTGTTCAGTGTTGAAAGTCTATGAAAAGTCTATGACTGGTCTGCAACCTACTACAGAGGCTAACTCTGCCAGGAAAAGGTGGCTGTGAAAACCCACGGATGTGGACTGCACTACTGTTACTGCCCCTTTTTGTCACATTATCTGCACCTCTACTCAGAGCATTGTATAATGGTAACAAAATCAGCTCCTAGAGAGAGAGAGAGAGAGAGAGAGGGAGCCTCTGACCTTTGAATGGGAGCCGGTATTCATCCTCTCAGACAAATACTACCAAATCCTCCATGTCTTATCTCTGCCACAGTCAAAAACATGGCAGATAGGGAGTGTGTTACATCCTCGCATGGAGCCTCTTTCTTTACCAGCCCTGCCCCAGAGCCTTGGCCAGGAGGAGTGGGTGGAACAAAATAACTGGCAGTTCTCCATCTTCACCGGGAGCTCACTTACAGGACCCCTCCATGAGGTGGTTACCTGCATCTGGGTCTGGGTCTGAGGTATTGGCCTAGAGGTTGCATTCCTGCCACCTTTTCCTGCCTGCAGTATCATTACCCTCCAAGCTAAGCCCTTACTTAACTCATCCCCCTTTATCTATTTCAATTTACTTGCAAAAGATCTTCTCTTGTTAATCTCTAGGTATGTGCCCGGGCCGTCGCCGGAAGCCATGCCTCCAGCACATTCACTGCCATAAAAAGGGCAAGTCGACAGAGGTTGTCTGTCAGTCTACTTGAGTCCTCCCAAGTCCCTGCCTGTTTGAGTAGTGAGCTGCGTGCTAAGCAGGCCCTCACCTTCCCATACACTTGAAGGACTTTGACCTTTGAGCCAGACATAATCACAAGATAGTTCAGATCTACCTCACCTGGAGCTTCTATCCTATCATCACAAAGAAGCAAAAGGTTATGGTACGTTTTGGGATTTGAGGGCTATTTCTAAGGAAGTGTAACTTTTTCTCTGACTCTATATCTCTTACAATTCATAATTTAATTCAATCCATTTTCCTTTGACTTTGCAACAGAATCCAGCCTACAGGGCTGATATAACTGGATTATTTTCTGCTTGAAATTTAAAGACCTCTTGTATATAGCAAATTTATGTACACCTTTCAATTACTTAATGTGCTAACCTCCAATTCAGTGATTTATTGTACATTTTCAACTTGGTGAGATCTGTCCCATTTGATTTATCATTGCGCTTGTGTAAATAAAGTATATATATATATATATATATATATATATATATATATATATATATATATATATATATATAAGTAAAAACAACCCGATATCTAAACCTCTCAACAGTCCTATTTACTCTCGGCTGTACTGTATATTAACACACAATGATATACAGTCACAATTATATTTTACTCATTAATGTCACACAGATTTCATTCCATTTCTTTGTAATAAGTGCATCCAAAGAGATTTTCTATTTATTTTTTAGGAAAAAATGTCTGCTATCTGAATTCCTCTTAATGTATGAGCGTCTTCATATCTCTTTCCTCACTCAACAGCCCGCGTCTCAGCTCTAATTTCCTTCTCTCTCTCTCTCTCTCTCTCTCTCTCTCTTTCACCTTTTATTGAATTTCCTCCCGGGAGAATATTCGTCTCTAGCTCATTTCCCTCCTCCCCTCTCGCTCTTTCTCTCTCCGGACTGTTTTGAATATCATTCTCAACCTACAGGCTGAATAGAGAACGGATACTTCGTCACATTTAGCAGATTAGTGTATACCGTTAGTATGAACGTAATTTGTACCGTCTTCAGACTGTAAGGGTAAACCACGGTCCAGATAGAGGTAAACATACCCTTACCAGCGATGACACGAGGAAGACAAAGTCATTTATGAGCAAGAAGGACGGGGCAGGGGTATTCGGTATTTGGGGGGAGGCAAAGAAAAACACGCGGATAGTAAAATAACTTTGTAAACTACAACCGATTTTCATTGGAAGAAGTTTATGGGATGTTACACAACACACACATACACACACACACACACACACACACACATATATATTATATATACAGTATATATATATATACATATATAATATATATATATAAAATATAAATATATATATATATATATATATATAAGAAAACAAGACCCTATTCCAACTGAAATTGTTTATCAACTCTCTTCTACATAGTATGTGATTTGGGTAACGGTCAGAAACTGAGCATGCTTTTATATGATCTAGATTTTGAGTATTTCGATCCTAACCCATTATTTGCCCTTAACTGTTACGACTTGAATGCAGGGTGGAATGATTGATGATCAATTTGATTAGGTCGTCTGCTCTGGTACAAAAATTCTTGAGGATGATTCTGCCTTGATTTAACGTAATCTCTGAATTTACCTGCGCTAAATCAAAGAAGCGTTATTGACTGCGATATGATTATATATATCTGAAATCGGAACACAAGCAGAAATTTTTTGTATTGCCTTAAAAAGAAGTATTTTTTAATTTATGAAAACTAACACTGATTTGACGATATGTCTTTAAGACATGCCATGAAAATATGCCAGTAAATCGCTTCCAGCGAACTCTGAGGTTTTTCAATATTTCGATGACATTCTTCAATTTCCTCAAATTTCTTTTACTTGACATATACTCTTACCTGAAACTTAGCTTGTCAAGTAAATATATACACGTGTTTTTTGTTCGAGGAAAACATGTAAATCGTAAGCTTAAACAGTTAAGTCAATTGTAATTTAATCATTATTTTCCAAAATCACACATGAAACTGATTTCAAGTTCCAAAGCTCTGTCGGATAACACAAAATTGGTTTGAATGTATTTATGGAAAATTCTGCCGACCTATAGCCTGAGGTGGTATGATCTGCATCAGACAGAAGTGAGGTTTGCCTTTGCGAAAAACCTCATTAAAAATAATAAGATAAAATAAAGAAAAGCATTTTCAAAATTTTTCTCGCCTTTGAAATGTTACCGCAATACGTGAATTAGAAATTAAACCATTTTGAGAGGAACTGTTTCCTGATTCACGAAAAATTAGAAAAAAAACTCATTAAAGCCAGTTAAAACAACCTTTAAGGTACACGTGCGCTCGCAGTACCACATATGCAAATTCAATTCTATAAATGCTACGCAAATATTTTATTACGTAGATATGTGAATGTTTATACCCACGTTTAAATGCATGTATATGGATATACGTAACAATTCAGCCAGACACGTTTATAAGAACAAACAGAAAGCTGCCTTGACGGCCGTCGGGCGATTACAGTATTGATTTCATGAACTTCATCAAATATAGACGGAGTTTCTTTAAAGCTGCCTATGTCATAAGACACCGAAGGAAAAGCAACAACTACTGAGTTATTCAGGCCGAGGGCTTGGCCAATTGACGGATGACTGATGGGCAATATCACCACTACAGGTATTTTCACTCAGGACAGTGTCTTACTTTCTCTCTCTCTCTCTCTCTCTCTCTCTCTCTCTCCTCTCTCTGACAATTTCCTGTTTGAAGCGGCAGTGAATTGTGTTTACAGCAGACACGGATACATTCCTAAAAAAAAAGAAAAATTGCTTAATACGACGTGCTATGCGCTGCGGTGGTCCATTCAAGCTGCTGACTCAAGGTCGGTATCATTCAGTTGTTTACTGTGACTATAGAAATGTTTTTCTCGGCCCATTGAGAGGTGAAGGCATTTCGCCTTTGACATTCAGGTTCCACATCATCTGTGGAGCCAGAGATCCCATTCATTTCCTCAGAGCTGGAAGAATTCGAGTAGCCTTTGTTGTGAGCTTCACCAGGGAAAATATATATAAAGAATTGGTAGGGAATAAATACACCTGATGAAACTGGAGAGGAAAAGAAAATAGACTAAAGATAGTTCTTGAGGTCTGAAACGATAAAAAAAAATAAGGACTTGAACTGACTCATTACTAAAAAGAAAGGGCTGAAAGAACAAGGACTACATTAAGAGAATATACTTATTAGAGCTACAGGAAATTACACGAACTTTTCTATTTACTGGCCCTGAACGTATAAACTTCAGCCAAGTTAATCAGGGAGTCACACTTAGCCAGTTTCTTGTTAAGCAGGATGGCTTGGGTAACGCGTTTTCGAATATTTTTCTCTTTATAATCAATTCATGAAGTCCATGTTAGGTTGCATAACTGTGAGCCAACTCTATTCATTGGTAGATATTTACCAAGGCAAATAAATATGAAAGTAAATCATCATAAACCAGAACATCAACACAAACCCTGTATGAAACTAGGAAGCTCATCAACCACAGAATGTAATGAGAAGTGATTTATTACCTTCCTTATCAACTTACAGACAGTGATCAATTCATTATCATAGAAAAAGTATGTAACCCATATATATATAAGTGTGTATGTGTGTGTTAAAATTCTCAACTCAAAGATTTCCTCAAGTAAGTGAGAAGGATAACAACTGCTGTCAAATCGTTTTGCCAAAAAAGTAAGTTCCTCATGAAATTTAACCTAAATACGTGATAAATAGGCCCTTCATCATAGTTTTAAAAGCATCAAGGTTGAAGGCCAACGGACAAAAGCTAAAGAAATTCCTTCCTGGCCCAGTAAAAGTCATCTTTTAGCAAAATTTATCGTTACTCCAAGAAACTGTAGTCTTTGAATGACAGTTTGCTTTCAGATTCTGAGTGTCGTGCTGTAATTGTTTAAGCAAAATCATTTTACTCATTTTTCAAAGAATCATGGGTTTATATGAAGTTCTTCACAATAAGACAGAAAGGCTTTCCTTGTGTGTGTGTGTGTGTGTGTGTATGTATATATATATATATATATATATATATATATATATATATATATATATATATTATATTATATATGTTGTTAATACCAAAATCACTAACTTGCGCAAAGACATTTCTCGTGCAGATGCATGATCTCCGGACTGAGGAATTTTTTCGTTAACGCACAAACACTTAAATCCTCTTCCCGAATTTTTTCGACTCTTCCAACTTTGAGAGCAGCACTCCCTTCAAAATTATAACTTAAGTGGCACCGTCACACTCTGGATGCGAGATGCCCAACAAAACTTGCAGTTTCTGAATGGGATTGACAAATACATGACCTAAACCATAGAAAGGGCACCAAACAAAAGAATCAAAGGAGAATTCTAACATATTTACAGTATTTTTACATGTTACAGGTCAAGTCAAAGGTATGACTTCAACTGCTGCTTATGACACTTTAATATAGACCCGGAACAACTTTGCTCTCTTTGAATAATCAAGTTTTCCCATTCAAAGGAAGTTAAATAGGCCAGTCCAATCTCCTGTGGAAAAAAGACTAAGATCAATCCAGCTTTGCATTCTCCTGTTCAAATGGATCTATACATAGCTCTCTTTTCTTAGCTTATTTTACTTTCAATATTTCCGAAGCTCCTGATCATCCTACTTTGTTCCTGTTTAATCCTTCGGTCTTACGGTCATATCTCCTGGATGAACGGAAAACTACTTGATTTGTATCAAATTCCTAGACAATTCCCGCAGGGGACTGTAAGCCTTTTACCAGTGGCCTAACATTCAATTTATTTTTTGCTCACCATTCAGCTCACTTTTGTTGCGTCCATCTGCACTTCATTACTATCTATTAGCCCTCAAGATTATTTTACTCCTTCTAATTCAATACTTTATTCAGTTTGAAGAAAGTGTAATAAAACTGCTAACTTCTATCAGCATGTAGTTCAAATTACAAAATATGTTTAGATATTACAAGGTTTATTTTATCTCACTTACATAGTGGCCATGCATCAGTTACTTTTTGGGATATTGCTTTTATGCTTACTGTATTTCGCTACAACCTTCCTTTATCGACAAGTTCTGAAACTGTACCTCTCAATTGAAACTATTTCAATCCGGTGAGCTCAAGGAATGTCACATCTGTCAGGCAGTTCCTTAACATTGGTCAGGAGCCCTTCTTTCATATCTACTCCAAGGAACTCAATCATTCTTGGACTGCACATTTTACTAGCAGTTTCTGAGTCAAACTCTTCTGTCCTACCTATTTTCATTCTACCGGTCTATTTTGGCCTAATATGTAGACAGGCAGAGGCACTGTGTCTTCGCCATCGTTCTTCCCACTCAGGAAAACATGATCAGGAATGGATAAATCTTCTATTAAGCTTAATATTGTGTTATTGTTCCAGCGCATAGTCCCCTTACATGATTAGCCATCTTGAAAATGAGTAAGTGGCGAACGATAAGAAATGAAATTCATTTTCAAACGAGTGACACTAACTTAAACTCCGAGGAGTATAAAGGATATTTATCCCTGCCACGAGAGTTCTCAGTTGATGCCAGTGGAAGATATATATGTCCGATCATCAGCAAATATTACGACATGGAAAGCCTTTCCACTACTTTAGGTAAACCTTACGTCAGTGAAAAGGTCACATTCTATGGAAAAGCTGACTCCCTCCCCAGAGTAAGAGAAGAAATTCAAGGTAAGATGTTCATTGATAAAGAAACCATAAATTGGAAGAAAAAGAAAAGAATTTCTGGAAAGACGAAACATAATTTGCATTAGGATGTGTAGTGAAGCCTCTTCTATCCAGATCTTAACTGCAACATCGCTGCAATATTAAACACGAATGAAACCCTGAGCTGGCCATGGCAGCTCATTTCCTCGAAAATAAATTTCCTCGCCTATTAATTAGGCGGAGAATAATTACGAGGCGTCCATCCACAACAAGTAAGCATCTTTCCGTAATTACTGACACATAAGAGATGAAATCCCTTTATCAACAGAAGCGAGTTGGGGGAACGGAACGGGAGCAATACTGGTGGTGGGGACGGGATAGAGATAGAAGACAAGACTACCTGATGCCAGATAAGAAAACTGTAACGGGACAAGAATGAATCAAAACAGCCGAAGAGAAGGATCCGAAGTTGACCAAATGATTCAGTCCTAACAAATATGTGGATCAGTTCCCACAAGTGAAAAAGTAGCGAACTTTTCAATTCTGGACGATCCCTGAGGATTATAAGCGAACGAGTAAAGAAAACATCATACAAAGACGTAAAGTACTTTCCAACTTCAGCGCTAATAATGAGAAACTTCGGCTGCATACTTGAACTTCTGCTTGCAGTCTATTAAAGCCGCCAATTTTCTTCATCGCTCTCCAGCATCGTTTGGCTTTATTTAGCGATGCATTTACAACGCCAAAATTCAACATTTGCTTATCACATAATAAAGGTTTGGCTTACTGTACATATGCAGATCTCTTCTCTCGCTAATATATATATATATATATATATATATATATATATATATATATATTATATATATACATACATCATATATAATATATATATATATATATATATATATATATATATATATATATATATATGTGTGTGTGTGTGTGTGTGTGTGTGTGTGTGAATCACTGAAGGGTTCCCATCTCTATCTCTTTCCTCCTACTTTCATTTGATGTAGGATTCTATTTATAGAGCAACGATTTGATTTATTTCGGTTTATTTGGAGTACATTGGTGGATATGGAGCCTAGGATAGTAGGGATTCTCTAATTAAGCTTTGGTCTGCTTCGGTTTGACGAGAACCAATCAAGCTCCTTTTGATCTGGATGAGCGCCAGTCGATTTCTGGATAGAGGAGGAAAATACACGAACGGAGTGTGGACTCTGACTTGCGCTGCAGTCTGAGATCTTTCTTTACCAGCCCAGTATCGAGGCACTATTATTATTATTATTATTATTATTATTATTATTATTATTATTATTATTATTATTATTTATTTCGGAAGGAGACCCTCTCGTAGACATGTTTGTTAAAAATGACTGCTGCCTTCAGCACTATTAATCTTGTAAAGTCTTTACAAGATTAATAGTGCTTAAGCAGCAGTCATTTTTAACAAAACATATTATTATTATTATTATTATTATTATTATATTATTATTATTATTATTATTATTATTATTATTTACCACATTTGGAATAACCTTGTAAGTCTCTCTTTGAGAGCCAAGTCATGATTTTATGATCTATTGGTATATTTATGGAGAGTGATATTTGCTATCAAATGATGCGTTATTTTGACTATATTTCCAATAAGATTTTCGTTTTAAAATGATGCACACTATCCCAAGAACATGAATTCGTTGGTCTATTTACGGAAATCTGCAAAATAAACTAATAAAAACTCATCGGAAATGACTACTCACTCTTAAATGTGAACGAGAGCTATATGAGTTTCCAGAAGTACTACTGAAATATCTCTCTGCCAATAAGAAAATTCCATCGCCCCTTTATACCAAAAGCATCGCTCTTTTATTTTCTGCACTTGAAGGAATCAGCGAGTAGAATTTTACGACAGCACTCCTATATAAAATATATTTCATTTTTAGCATATCGTGAAATTACTTCAGTTAATCACCCATTCACATGCCGCTGATCCAGAATACTCAACACAGGCTAATCTTTTTGCCGTGTTACGTGTTTCGCGATGTTTCACCTCCAGAATCATAAACTTCACAACAATCGAGGGAGGACACATTCTAGGCTATTCGCTTACAAAAGGCCTTTTCATATTACTTCTTCAAGATCGTTTTTGGAAATGAAAAGGATGGCGACAGGGTCAAGACGTCTTTCTTGAACCCTCAATCTTCTCTTGCCTTACAGGGCAGATCTCACTCTCTCTCTCTCTCTCTCACACACACACACAATACACACACCCGCATATATATATATATATATATATATATATACTACGTATATATATATATATATATTTATAATATATATATATATATACATATATATAAATTAGTTGTGCGCACAACTGAAATGAATGTTGTAATTTCCTCATCGTGGCAAAAGACTTTTTCGGCATGAAACGAAAAACACACACAATTCAATCTCGTGTCAAATACTCCACAGAGTTTAGATTAATATTGAAACATGCTCTTTTGAAAATGACGGTAAAAACTGAAAGGTTCCTAGAGATAAATGAGATGAAATGAACGAGGAGACTGTTTCATTTACCCATGCATGGAGGCGTACTCTGAATAGGGAACTATTTTTTATATAGTCCGTTCTTCTATTTGCAGCAGAAGAGATTAGTTAAAACTGAAGTAACAAGTAATCCGTGAAGGAGTACGATGCAGAACATTTTCATTTCATTAGAGAAGAAATAGAGACCAAAGTCTATAGTCTCTAGAGGAGAAGGGTCTACTGTGTAGACAATTCTCCTCCTATAGGGTCTTCAGGTCGTGGCATTTACTATTGTGAAAAATTTCCCCTGATACTTCTTTTCACAAAATCAACAGCACAACCAACGAACAAAGTAAAGAAAGTAATAAAGTACAGCAAGTTATTTATTCCACCACATAGGGCACATTGAAGGCTAATTTCCATAAATCATGGCCAGCATTCAGTGGGGCGAATATTTAATTACTCATAATTCAATTCATTGACATCGTTTAACATAAAATTAATTTATAATTATCATTCCGGCCCAGTAAACCTCTATGGAATGTATGTTTGTACACACACACACACACACACACACACACACACACACACACACACGTCGCATGAATGTTCTTATGGACTGTCACCCTTCATATTGTAGAGATGTATGGGATATCCACATCCGCATCCGGGCATTATCCGCATTTTTTATAAATCTACATCCACATCCCCATTAGCATTACGAGCAACATCCGCATCCGCAGTTTAAGAATGGGGATATAAGGATATCACCCCCTGCTCAGTGTTCAATGGTTCATACTCATACATTTTAGATAAAAATAGATTTTTTTGTTTTTGTTTTTTTGCTAAAATTGGCTTTTTCATTTTACTTTACAGAATACATGATACACATTTCATACAGTACATACTTTACAAGTAGCTCTGTTATAGCATATTTGTTTGAGTAATTTCATGTCATTTATAGCAGTTGTCATCATAAAGGCAGGGTATTGCATTTTTTTTGGAAACCCTATCTCTCTATCTCGCTAATGCAAAAAATGGCTTTGAGTTTTATTACCTTTATAATGCAGTGAGCATGAAATAACCTTGTGCCAAGACAACTAAAACGTTCGTGTATCGCTGTTACTGTTTGTATGTTCATGTGAAAGTAAATGCATTCGTACATGCGTATCACTTATATTTCTACTTTCAATTGGTACATAAAATATTATGTGGTAACACATTATTTTGAATTATTTGGCTGAAAATCGACTTTAATAATTAAATATATCTACATTATTTAGAACTACAAAGTATCTGCATTCGCATCCACAAGGGTATAGTCATCAAACATCTGGATCCGCATCCGCAAATTTAAAAGAATGATATCCGCATCCGCAAATCCCATTTTCAGACATCCGATTCATCTCTAATATATTGTACATTTCTACTGCTTTTTATCCGATACATATCTAATCTATTGTATATTTCTACTGCTATTTATCAGTCTCTTGGAGACGTCTTATAACACAAATGACGAAACAGGTGTGGATGTATACCATCTATTTCAGTATTTCCCCACACACATATGTGTGTGTATATTTATATATATATATATATATATATATATATATATATATATATATATTATATATATTACACACACACATATGCATACATGTATGTATGTACATATATATAATATATACACATACCACTTACACACACACACACACACATATATATACGTATATTTATGTTTATATAAATGTATATATATATATATTATTATATATATTAATAGCGTACCACACCGAAAAAAAGACAATATAAGGCAGGTTGAGAGATCAAGTCTTGCTAGTGGAAAACATGGCCAAAATGTCATCATTCAAACGTATCAGTGGTAAGCAAGGTTAACAGCGGGTCGGGAAGGTGAGGTCTAGCAAGGAATCTATTTTTCGCAGACTATCCTCTGCTTACAGAAAAATATTGGTATACACTGCAGTGTGTGCACATGCTAGCGTGCGTATATGTGTATATGTATATATATATATATAAAATATATATATATATATATATAATATATATATATATGTATGTATGTATATATATCGTGTGCACGGTCAGGACAGCCTTGCTATTTTTATGAGAGCCTTGGGGGTTAGAGAGTACGAACAAACTTTCTTGATGGAAGGAAACTGATATTGATGAGTACTTCTTAGAGAAAAAGGTGGAAGCCGATGAACAAACTGTAAAGTATAAGTGGCATGAGAAGAACTGAAAGGGTGGAAAATGTGGAGATAAATAGAAACGGTAAAAGATTAACATAGGTGAAAGAATAAGTGAGAGCATATGGAAATGGTCTGGACTATACTCTGTTTTTTTTTCCATCTGTTCATCCGCCTGTGGTGGTCGCACATGGTAACACTGCGTCCCGGGCTTTAAATAGTTACGCTATGTGTAAATTTTAGGTAAATAAAAAAATATCTTGGTGTACATTTGCAACTGAAAAGTGTTTTAATAATTTACTCTATGCGAATTACACCGTTAATATTCGAAATAGGATATTATTTAAAGCCCGGGACGCAGTGGTACCATGCGCAAACACCACAGATGGAAAAAAAACAGCGTATAGCGAAGCGAAAGAAGAACAGTGGGTTGTTGCAAAGGGTGTGTGCTTCAGAAGTATTAGTACCTAGAAGGAGAATGAGAAGACCTGGGAAGTAATAGATAGGTGGGGTTGAAAGAGGCGTTGGAAAGGAAGGGCCTTCATATCCAGGAGGCATATAAGTGTGAGCAAGATTGAGATGAATGGTGCAGTGAGTGTCAGGGGATTAAAAGGATGTTGACGAGCTGTCTGTGTAGGTGTACAATACACCATACTTGAAGCAAGGTCTGTACACAGGGCATTCGCCCGCAGTTCAGCTAAATGTCAAATCTGAATGTATAAATCCTTACCAGTTTTGTCCTTATATCTAAGACATCTAGAGAACAGATACGTAGTGGTAGAAATTCACAATATAATATTAGGTTGCCAGTCCAAATGAACATGCTGACGTTTGAAAACCAAATGTTCACACCTAACACTGAGGAAAGAGCATTAAAACTCGTTAGTGTCTCCATTTAAAAATCTGTTTACCTACGCTCACACCTTTGCCTCCGTCCCAGGCCAACTACCTTACTTAAAATCTATACATTTTACATATTCCTCGTAAAATTAATCGACCAAGTTTACACATGCCCTCACTGATATTCATATCTAAACAAAAGATTTCTTATATAAAATAAAACTGAACTTGACAAATTATCTTTCCTGCATATTATTGGGATAAATTGTCCTTTTTTCCCCCTGCCCAACTGACTATAAGATTTTTTTCACTAACACGAATGAAAATTGCACTCTTCGCCCAAGAATATCCTATATATCTTTTAATTATATTCTCTTTTCGAGAATGGATTTCCAGTTTGATCAATACTGTATAAAAGTAGTCACAGGACTTACATAGGACTTGATTTAGATATCCCTTACTATTTTCAGGAGTACTCTTAATACGTGGTTGTTTCGTTGCATTATAATGCTACATTAACTCCAAAGTTCTTCAGTAAATGGTCATGATTAAACAGTCCCTGAGATACAACTGCACATTGTACATATACAAGTGTTATTGTGATTTTTAATATATATTATATAGAAGTTTGTATTTACAAAACTGCATCTAGTTCAGGGTAAATGGCTCAACTTAAAAAGCATATATACAGTAGTTACAAATTACACATGCTCATTTTTTTTCTTTTTCAGAGATTCTACTCAAAACTACTTCCTTGCTCTTCTGGCAGTGAGGCCGACCCTTCTCATTTTCTTTGGTGTGTTTCACAGGAGGGATATGTCAATGACATTTTCCGAGATTGCTTTTCTATGCCTAATGACATAAAACGACGAAAATGACCCGAGCAGTCTTTCTCTGAGCTGTTATGTGCACTGAAAAGGCATTCTCCATTTGCAATAGACTTTGCATTAAGGCAGCATTGGAAATCTGTATAGTCTCTCTTACTGAATCATGTCAAAAAAGGTGCCTTTCTTTCCACCATAAATTACAGTCCTGTTTTACTCTATAGAGGCAAACTAATCATCATTATTTTCTATTCATGGGTCAAACTGACACAATAAAATTTGACCGCAGGATGGTAAAATAATTGTCATCTCCAACGCTGTCATGCCATAAGCTTCATCCACAGGTATAATGATATTAATAATAGCCTAGGTTCAATAGCCTGATACCTATCAGCCAATATTCACTAGTCTGTACTGTTGGTTGAAATGAGAAGTGAATCAATTATTGTTTCCAGCTTGAGCCCGATTTTGGATCCCTGGATTTCTGGACAATTAGAAAATAATCCATTGATTTTCTGGGAAATACAATTATTTTTTAGATATAATTTCATTGTTAACCATTCAGAGTAAATGTTTTACACGGATTAAAAGATAAAATCTTAATAACATCGACAATTAATTTTTACTGGTATTTGATAGTAAGAATATCAAGGCACATAACTTTCAATGAGTTACATTGGCAAATCTGGTGTCATCTTGCAAAATATAAACAACTGAATTGAATTTATCCATTTTGACACTAATTAATATCTACTTTGAAGTTGCATCAGTGTCATCCAGAAGGTTATGGCAAAGTTAGACTACCTTTGCTAGCTAAGGTTAGGCTATGGCAGGCTACCCTTGGTTATTTAGGTTACGGTAGGTTACCCTTGGTTATTTAGGCTATGGTACGCATGTTACTATGTACATGGTAGTACTAGTAGTAGGAAAATTCAGACTTAACCATGGTTATATGGACTGACAGTCAAATAGCCTTTCATAAATAGCTTATTACCACATTCATTATTTTATTAGCTCAAAAACCAGGGGTGTAGTTGACTGAAAGTTGACTGCGATTTAACATGCTTTTACTTCAGGTTGTTTCAACAAAGTTATAACGATTTTCATGAAAGGAAAAAGTCACTATCTTGTGAAATATGATTCCCTTTTCTTGTGTGATCCTGTTTCTGATGGGAACACAGTTGATGGCCCAGCACTGGGTCTCAGAAGTGGCTTTGTTGCTACTGGTCTCTGCAGTCGCTGCCACTGACATTTCTCCGAATCATCGCATGACAATGGCGACTAACGTGCACGCGATCGTCACTTGACTGTCCAATCTCTCCCCTCTATATCTACGCATGGGCCGCTTTTGGAGGAAGAATTATTCATACCGTCGGAAACAAATTAGGAATAGTGTCAGGTTCGTCAAATTTCTCACCTCTCTGGGAATCTTGTCTCGCGGGGCCTTTTGACGAAATCAGAATGAGTACCGCGTGCTTTCTTCACCAATACCATATGAACTGGCATAAATCAGTCTGCTATGTCACCCAACAGACAAATTTTATAATCTTGAATCTACAGTGACTCTATTCACAGAGCGTAATGCTCTTTCTCTTTTCAGAGGCAACTCCGTCATCATTAAATATCATTCCAGTGACGCTTTTAATGGCGTTCACCTTACTGGGCTACCATAAAAAAAGATAGAAAAAAACAGCAAATCCAGGCTTCATGTACATAATACACTTATTGCAGGTCCTACAATTGACTGACTGATTGATTAATGTGGGACGACAAACTGGCGCCACCACGACAATGACCGTCGATAGCCAATCATTAACACAAAATTTACGACCTTTGGCTTAATGGAGTCCTGAGGTTACTGTGTAGCCTTGCCTTCCTTTTAACTATTCGAGAGATGCCCGGTTAATATTTACATAAAGGATAGTGAGTACATATACACACACACGCACAAGGGCATATATATATATATATATATATATATATATATATATATATATATATATATATATATATATAAGTATATGGTGGTTATATATCCTAAGGGAACAGAAAAAAGTTAGGAGGTCGAAGAACGGTCGACGGATTAACATCGGAATATACCTATTTGCAATCCTTTTTATTCTGTCTTTCAAATCTTTCTGGAACATCTGTTTCGTCACAGGGTCAAAAGAAAATAACCCTTGGCTTATATATAGGTTCTTATCCTAAATCATCTGAACCAAAACGAATTCCTCCAGCAAGTTCCTGTAAATATTTTCATTAATCAGTAATACTACACTGCTTTCCGTCCAATTTATTCTGTGGGACTTTTCACTTAGATGCAAAAACAGAGCATTATTAGTCTGACCTGTTCTTACTGAATATTTGTGTTGTCTGAATCTGTTATTGAAATCCTTAGTGGTCCAGCGTAAGCAAAATTAACCATAATCCATACAAGGAACTTTGTATGCAATATTGCTATCTTTTTTTTTTTTACAAAAAGTTTCACAACTTCAAATTCTATAAAATGTGGAAAACAAAGGGGTTTGAGAACACTTATATGAACTTTCCGATTTTTAATAGGTCTTTATAGCTTTGTTGTAACAAATATCCATAATGAGAGCCGGATAGCATATATCTCTTCCTATTTTTCTGATGTTTATGAATTCTTGATCTAAAAGCTCAGGGCTCGCTAGTCGCATGGCTCAAAGAAATATTGATGGAAAGACTTAAATCTTGATATAATGGTGTACACATGTCAAATTATATGTCAGATTGTTTGTCTTTTTCCTATAAATTTTACAATTAAAAGATTTAACTTTGTTGGAAATTTATATTAAATGGGAACCTTTTACCGGATATGTATGTAAGTTGTAAAAACCACAATCCTCTTCTAACTTCTCGAATTCTTCACACTTTTTTTAATACGCTTGTCACTACGAAGTCTGAGACCCAGATGGAAGAATATGAAGATATTCTGATTACCGAAGTAAGATTCGAACCCGCACCCGAAGTATCAGCACGAGGTCACGTTTCAACTCCGGTAACAAAAAGGAGAAAATTCTTTTGTCGGGCATACACACAGATGGCTGTCGAATGCAAATATTCTTTATTAGATCTGAATCATACCCACCCTTACCACGGAAGCCAAATGGGAATCTTTTTTCATATATTTTTACTGTTTTTTAGAGTGAACCATATACATAGAAACTACTGGTCATTTAACCACATACGTATGCAATTATAATAATGACTATGCCCTCTTAAGTCCGCGAATTCTTCATTTTTTTAAATTTATTTATTTATTTATTTATTTATTTATTTATTTATTTATTTATTTATTTAGTTATTTATTTATTGGATACGCTAGTTACTACAAAGCCGGAGATCCAAATTATATCTTTATTATTATTCAAAAGATGAACCCTTTCCATATGGAAGAAGTCCACAGGGCCTTTGGCTTGAAATTATGGCGTTCATCTGAAGGAAATAACAGAAGGTTATAGGAAATATGGGGAGAAGAGACCAGTCATTAGAAAAGAATAAATAAATGAATACAAATGTGAATAACTGATCAAGTGCAAAGTTTAAGGGTAGTGATGCATTGCATCTTCGCTTGAACCTTTGAGGTTCTAATTACATAAAATTCTCAGGGAGACTGAATGTTCCGCAGTCCAAAGGTGTGAGGAATAAAAGATCTCTGAACCTGAGAAGTTCGACAGCGAGATGCAGTTACTCCATGTTGGTACTACTGTCCAGCAAATCTGGTTGCTCTCGGCAGGAAAAGTGGATCAGGGATAAACTGTGAAAGCGAAAGTTCTCTGTTAAAATACACATTATAAAATTCTGACAAACAACAGACCATCCATCGATGGTCCAGCTCATAACGGCTAATGTTAGGAAACAGAATCCTATTACCTTCTAGTAAAGGGAGGACAAACGACCTAATACAGGCTGCGTTTATCTTATCATTGTTAGAAGTATATATGAGGAATTACGAACAATACCCAACTTCCGCGCGGCATGTGCTGACATTTTTAGTAGATGTTTCTCAAAAATAAGCTTTAAGTCAAAAGTTACACCAAGTATGGACAAATCTTCAGATTCATGCAACAGAGCCCCATCCGCTTGAAGGGCAGGATGGACAAGTGGTAAATGAGTGCATCCTATTCGCATGAAGAGTATACGAGGGCAAGAAGACCATTGGGAGGGACAGAGAGTAGTAGAGAAAGCTTGCAAAGGAAGCTGAAAGGATTCATCACACGTTTAAATCGATCAAGATAACAAAGCGATGCATAATAATTATGGTGATGCTCACTGGTTCTTGGAAAGAATTTATTGAATTTTATTTTTGTAAGGTATTCGTTAGGACTGCAATTAGTCCCAGCATGTAATATCACTGAAAGAAAAGATGAATAAACTAATATTACAAGGATGCACAAAGAGACTTGCTTATTTTTTTTTTTCCTGTTCATGTTTTGACTTAAAATATCTTAAAATATCTACAATGGTAGGACAGAATATACCAAGATTTTCAAGAGATCACAAATGTACGAATTTAGATCTAAAAAGAAACCCAAGAAGAACAACAGGTCTGGGGAAGCTAAAAGTAGACAAAATTAATGCCACAGAGTAGAGCGTCCTACTCAATAAGAGGAAGGCAAACAATAAAAAGAAAATAACAATTTTACATTAATCGATTGATTGGCTGGTTGTGTCTGTTGAAATTTTACATTAATCAAAACATTAATGTGACTGCAACTGATAATAGTTAATAGATTATGACGACATAATTACAACATAACTTTAACAGATCTATAGCATAACAATCTGTAATGGAATACCCCAAGAGGAAACAGGCGAGAGAGAGAGAGAGAGAGAGAGAGAGAGAGAGAGAGAGAGAGAGAGAGAGAGAGAGATAAATTCCTCAAAGTGTGATACATACACATTCAATAACAGGCGAGAGTGAAAAGAAACGGGACCCCAAGTGATGATACGAGGCCATCTACGTAAATAATGACATAAACACCCTGCAACCATTAAAGCTGCCTTGCTCATGGCATTCACGGCTCTTGCTGATAGCAGCAGCAACAGTAAGATACGCATCGTGATAGCAACAGCACCAGCGGAGCCAAGAAAAGCAATGACAATGAAATGAAGCGATACTTACATCAGCAATACTTGTTTTACTGCCGTTCAGTGTGATGCTGCTGTGGAATTCGAAGAAAACTGGCCAAAATAAGAAATTCTCCGAACACAAACATTTCATCGGGGTTTTCTGGTTTTTTATTCGGCTGGCTGATGCTTTTTGTCTACAGGTGATCCTTAAGTGTGACTGAATTTCATACGTACGTCAATATATCCCAGACAACAAAAAATTGTGAACAGACAAGTCCAACCAACATGCAACGTGTATGATTGAAAGTTTAGAGGCACTTAAATGTCAGTGGAAATAACAGGTTATGAAAGATTCAAAAAGCCAGTACCCTAATTTCAACAGCTACTTTTCATGGAAACATACCCGAGTAATGTTTGAAACAAAATCACATGCCAGGTCTCGCTACAAAATTGCAGCGCCACAGGATAAAAAAAAAAAAAAAAAATAAATATCACCTAGTTTGTGGGGCTCCGTACCTATGCGCGCATGAACATACGCGTACATAAATACCAGTATATCAGACTTCAGCTTTTCATTTTAGTTACGATTATGCCATCAACCTACGTCTATATGGAGAGAGAGAGAGAGAGAGAGAGAGAGAGAGAGAGAGAGAGAGAGAGAGTACTGGCTGTCTCGTTTGCAGTACATAACTTTAAAAAAAGAAAGAAAAAACTAAACCTATCCTCTGACGATGTTTTCTCAAAACAAGTACAAATCCATAAAATTTGAATACCATACGACTCATTTACATTAACTCTCCGCCTCGTCTTCTATTCGCGACCGGAATTTCAGTTTTGAACACAGTATCTAATATTGCATTTAATATTGTACTCGGAAAGCTATTATCTTTCAGAATCATAGTCATGAAAACTTTCGCAGGTTACTATATAGTCCATGCACGAACTCGGAAACTCACGCAGCCTCCCTTACAATTATCATTAATGCTCTGAGATTCTGTGCTGACTGCTTGGAGAAATGAATTAGCGCAAACTGGAAGGGCTTAATAATAACACCTGATAAATGTCAATGAACTAATCAGCCTAATGAAAAAGAAAAAAGCTTTCTCAACCAAACACATTTCAGCAACAGATTTCCGGCAGGCTTTCAGAAACGTCCATCGATTGCGCCGATGAAAAGTGAGTTACCAGCGATTTCTGTAATTTCGCCCAACATCCTTTCTGCCGAAGCTACTAACATTTATACTCGGAATCGATTCATCCACCGCTTCCAAGAATATCCCCTCCTCTCGGCTCTGATGACGCAGTATGATGATAACACGCTGATGATAATGGAGAGAGGGAAATACTCTTTGGGGGAGCTATGGAGGATGATGAATAAACGTGATTACGCTACAATGATACTTATTTATTTGCTCTCTACTCAGACAGACAGATGGCAGATTTAGCTCAGCACAAATAGATGACTGAGTATTTCACTAATACATAACGATATCAGATGAATCAACATAGAGTGAGCCATGTCTTGCCATTTGATACTCATGTGAAATCATTTGTACTTTAAATGCAAAAAAGTAATAAGGCAATCCAATACATCCTCTGAGAGACAAATAAATCATATTCGTAACCATCGAGTTTAGAAACGAGATACAACTGACCGTAATAAGACCCCTAATTCCTGCTTTTAGCCTAAAGACGACAGCGACGACAATACCCAAAGAGATTCAGTCTCTGATGGGCAGATGTACTCAAGAGACACCAGAAGATGATGCTTTCTGTCGCGCGAAGCACACTCCCCCAGACATCCTTAGGTGGCGGTTTCCTTTGCTACGACAGATAACTGCCTTCTAATTTCAGGTATGATTGTATCCAGCGGTAAACCGCTTTCATGAGCGGTCCTTTAACGAAAAGAAGCAAAAACTGAGAGAACGATGTTTAGGTACGAGGGGTCATTGTAAAAGTATCAGGTATATTTTTAAAAAAAATCACTTAATTACGAAATGCATCAAAGAAAAAATGATTCTCAGAGTTGGTAACTTTAAGAAGCTTAAAAATCGGATATATATTTTTAAAAAATGTGGGAACCCAACGAATTACGAAAATTACAAGAACAAGCCCCCCACCCCCCCCAATAACAAATTACGTTTCACTTACAATAGAATCCCAAATATATTCTGTGATCATAGCCAAATAGGCAGTAATTAATGGGAAAAACGTGTCTGGGGTACAATTAACAGTAGCTACTTTAGGAGTGACCAACCTGATTTCAAGAGAGAGAGAGAGAGAGAGAGAGAGAGAGAGAGAGAGAGAGAGAGATATCGGGAGGTCTTCCAGAATATCGGAAATCGAATATACCGTCATTTTCATCAAGCCTGTATGCTTAAAGGTCGTTACAACAAACCAAACTGAAAGGAGAGAGAGAGAGAGAGAGAGAGAGAGAGAGAGAGAGAGAGAGAGAGAGAGAGAGATCGCCATGTGCCTAATTGCAAGAATGTATGCTAAGGTAATAAATACTACAGACGTTTCACTCATACAGACGAAATTACAGATTTCAGTAAAAGAGGAGAGATCGTTTCACCGCAACTGATGGAGATAGGGTAATATGCCAAACAAATGCTATCGGGAATCATGGGACGTCATCCTTTTTAGACTCGTGACTCAAACGGAAGGAGTTCCTTTACTGTACCTGGACATGACCCACTGAAGAAAAAATAAGACGCTCTTCCAATGGAATGAGGGCCATGGGAATGCCACGGCTGTTGAAGATTTCATCATTGAGAAAAACATAATATAACGGCTGTCTGTTGTAGTAAACACAAGAATGCATTCTCTACTTCTTCAGTTTATCGGAGGTTAAAATTCCCCAAGAATGCCACAATCGTCCTCCCGTTGCCTAGTCACATAGTTACAAGTTTTTACACTGTTTAGTAATCATTAACTCAAATAATAACTGAAACAAATGAAGTTGTCCTCTTTCAACGGTAATTGACTGATTGATTACTGAGCATCATAAAGGCGTTACAACATCTGTACCTAGAGACGCCTCCCTCTTTCTTTTACAAATGGAAACAGGATTGTGATCTTTGTTCCATTTTCGTTATGTTCCAATTTCATTATCGTCACTCAATTAATCTAAGCGTTAACATATTTAGGGAATAGCAGATGGTTCCCAACTCTGCCACTTTTCCATGGACGCAAAATTTTACGTTGAATATGTAAAAATTTATGAATCTACTCTATATTATTTATGTATATATGTTTGTGTGTGTGTATGGATGTATATAAGATTCTTCTGAGTCTTTGGTAACGCTTTTGAGTGGAAGCCTTATATCCAGAAATAAAGGATTCTTCTGTATATTTTGGCAAAGAACTAAATCAAGAAGGTGGAAACAGAACTAAGGGACTGTAAAGATAATGATGTTGGTTTTCCTATACTATGCCGGTAGGTTAATGGTAATACGTATCTGCAAGAGAGCATGAGAACTATCAGTAAAACTTAATTTCTGGTCGCAATATTACTGTTGAGCTCTACAGCGGCGTTGCATTAATATTAGTGATGGTACTGTAAACAGAAAACCAACCTAAGCCCTAGAGTTTGGTTCGCTTTCTCTGCCAGATTGAAATGGCTCTGTGCAGGAAAGGGCTCTTGTATACTTCTTCGTCTGTTTTATCTCTTCACTTTGTAAATCCATGCACCGTAATAGTTTCTGCAAAACCTCCAAGACCAAAGGACTGATTCTGCTGAAATAATGCATCGTTTAACGTCTTTAACTGCTAATCAATATTCCTCCACATAAAAAAATTCATATGGCAACCAATCTGATTACTGATTTGCATAAATACAAAATATAATAATCATTATTACGTAATGTAAAAAACAGGAAATGAAATGAAAATTATCACTCGGTAAGCAAAAGCTCAATACCACGCTCTGCTTCCATGGGTACAGGTATGGCAAATAAATAATAACCACTAGGAAAAAGATGCATATATATATATATATATATATATATATATATATATATATATATATATATATATATATTTCATTATGTCTGCATGTATTCAGTTGCACTTCCACAATCTTGAGATTGATATTCGTTAGTATGAATTTTTTTTTTCTTTGTTGCTATTAGGGCTGGATGACATAATTCATTTAGTCATTAATTCCTGTGACTGGTAATACTGGTGTGGCTTGTGATTGCTGGCTCGTCTATCTTAATTAAAGTAACAGTAGGCAAAATTGGCTAAGTTCCACTACAGTCAGAGTTATTTTGCTCCTTCTGAGGCGTCTTCCGGGTGGTGACTGTTCGCAATGATGATGGTATGTTCTGCAAGAAGATTTAGCTAAGAATGATGAATAGAGGCTAGAAGCCAGGTTCAGCCTGCCTATCTCAATCAGTGATATGAGTTTTCACTGGCTGATGGGCTGAGGGGGATTTATCCTGGGAATTGACAATAAGCTTTTTCAGGCTCTTCTGGTGTCTGACTCTAAGTGTTGATTGGCTAGCTGAGTGATAATTAGAATTTCCAGATGGTTAGCTGGCTCAGAGTGGCGTGGCTGAAGGGCATACTGCCTCTGAAGGGGGTGCTCCTCCTGATGGGGTTGTGCTCCTGAAGGGCATGTTGCTTTTGATGGGTGTCTCCATCCAAAGGGTATACTGTTCCTGGGAGGCTTGTTGCTCCTGATGGTGGTCCTGCTCCCCGAGAACATGAACCAGTTTCCTTGTAGATGAGACCATCGACATCATCATGACGATGTCGATGGTCTCATCTACAGGGAGATAGATTAATGACAGCACAGGAGCACCATCAGGAGCAACAAGACTCCCAGGAGCAATATACCCTTTGGGTGGAGACACACATCAAAAGCAACATGCCCATCAGGAGCACAACCCCATCAAGAGGAGCACCCCCTTCAGGGTTAGACATCTCTGACGACATAATGTGAGCCACAGCTATTAAAGCAATATGTTGACCTACCCTTTTCAGCTTGGAACACTGCTCTCATAATTGGGGTGTTTTAACACAGGTCCCCCTCCTCAAAAGGATTCAACCCAAAGGCTATACATACGTTCAATCAATTACTATAGCTTTAACTCTTCTCTCAATAATATTACTTTATTCTACCAGCTTGCTATTCTTTCTATTTTTCTAAAGGTACTATTGTAGCCATTGCCCCACTGCGTACAGGTAAACCTTCATCTTGGCCGACTTATTAGCCTATGTCATGATATCACCTTCAACAGCCTCTTGGAAAATAGGTAACCTCCGATCACAATGAAACTTGGGATGTCTAAATTCCATTTTAAATGAATGAGGGCATTATACATATGGAATTTTATTCCAACAGGCTGACGTTTCACAATTCAATTCAGTTTTCAAGATTGGAAACAGCAAACATGGCATTGGATAAAAATAAAAGCTAAATCAACCAATCAGAACTAAATCACTAGAAAAATTCACTAAAAGGAACAAGGAAGAGGGTGGGAACACCCTTGCCAAATTGTAGCTAAAAACAAAATACAGGCAATAAGCATCGCAAAATGAAAAATAAACGACACGAATACAGAGAAGCAACAGGTTAAAAAAGACTATCAGGTAATAAACAAGATGTTAAAAAAATTAAGGGTGGTACTGGTAGATTAATGAACTATTAGATCTGCCTCTTTTCTGAAGCTGACTCCATTTAAGAACATCTTTACGCACTTACAACAGTCTTTTGGTATCTCCCATTGTAATAAAAATCAATATGGATAATACCTATCCCTTATTCCTTAGACTGTTCTTCGAGCTTTTGCTCTGGAATAAGGATATATCTTTATCACATATCTGTCTGTAAATACACACACACACACACACACACACACACACATATATATATACATATATATATATATATATATATATATTGACGAATGGCCAAAATATCTAGATATTAACCTTACTAATCATAAAATTCAAAGTTAAGTAGAGTTACCTCACAGCAGCCAGGCACTCAAGCCTTCATAACAGATGAAATACGACTGAGTACTCTAATGGCAGCAGTGATCCACTAAAAAGCTTATTGTGAGATATTTTTATATGCTCAAGTTAATTAAAGGGCACCACTTCCAACAAACACTTTAAAAGTCTAGGTATTTTCCCTGGTCTAACTCACTTCAAGACAATGGAAGGAAACATCACAATTTATCACTGAGGGAAGTTGAATCTTATCACCGGTGGTCAATAAATGAAACACTGTTATAAAAACTTTAAATACAAATCTTTTTTAAAATAATTCAAAAATCTATAAGGGCAATTCACAATCTTAAGTATTTTTACTTCTTGTAAACAACACAAAATTTAATTAATTTTTGAATTAATTGTTAAACAAAATTAAATACAAATTAATTAATCAAGAAATTAAATCAATCTGGTAAAACTCAAATAATTAAGAAATACTTGACAAGAAAATTTAGGTATATGCAAATTAATTCACAAGTGTTAATTAAATCAAATTATAGAGTGATAAACAAATTGTGAATGCAAAAACGTGAAAACAGAATGTGTAACCATCAAATTCACCAGCAAAAATGTGAAAAAACTAAGAGATTGTAACACAGATTATATAAAAAACACATATGAAAAACAAGCAAAACCAATGTAACACAGTAATCACTAGTTTGAATATCCCATGTACAATCCTCAAAAATCACTTTAACCACGGTTAAAAATTAAGTTTACTTTGCCTTTCGGCAGAATTGTTACCAAAAGACACCTTTCACAATATCTTCAGCTGAACACACTTGCTAGGCGCTGTTAAGGAATAGACACTATTACACGGTCTGTTCAGATTTCAGAACTAATAGTAATTATATAAAAATTTAATAAACGTTGAGAATGACCAATTATCATATGTTTACATTACGCTACAAATGTTTTAAAATTCCGCTCGTGTGTGTGTGTGAGTGAGAGAGAGAGAGAGAGAGAGAGAGAGAGAGAGAGAGAGAGAGAGAGAGAGAGAGAGAGAGTAGTGTTATTAATAATTCAGAACTATAAGAATCTCTTAAAATGAAAGACATGACTGTGAAATATTCTCGAAAGAAAAAAAGCGACGTCACTTCCTGAATATGACATCATGGAGAGATCCAATGCAAAACGTTTTGGTCACGGAACATTCTTGAAGCTTATGACGAAACACTGTGTAATACAAAGGCAACCATACGGATTCAGTACGCACGTGGCTTAATCATATGACCATTAAAAAAGAAAGAAAAAAAAAAAAAAAGAAACAGAGTCCTTCATCTCTTAAGTGATGACAAATTTTCTCATAACAATGCGAAGACTTTGGGTGCTTCCAGTTACTAACGTGTTGACAGATACATCCGTTCCAGTTGTGTAGAATATAGATAAGATGTTTATTTACAGGTTTTGCAACAGTTCCATTTCTAGAGTACACGGTTGTGAACTCCATTGTCATACAAAAAAGGAAATTGGATTCTCAGGGATGTCCTGTGGTTTCCTGGAAGAAGGGAGGATGACGTACATGCTCTTCTGTATATTTAATGCATGCCATTATTGACTGATATTCACAGTTTATGCTATTTGCAATCTGTGGAACCAGGCTTCTCTATGCATTATTCTCTGCATAGCGAAGCCCGATTTCACAGAGTAAAAATAGAGGAAGCTGTGTGCATAAACAAAGGAACGTAGACTTCCTTCTCCCTTCTTCACGAAACCACAGGACATCACTGCGAATCTGAAGGGAGACATGAGCGGCAAAGCACCCCTGAACATGACTGCCAACAACGAGGCAAATCAAGACTATTGGCCAGTGACAGGAGTCACGCCCTTGACTGCAAACCAAGGCACTGGACACGTCCTATGCCCATGCTGCTGCCCAGACTGCAAGCAAGAGAATGAGAATTGCTGATCAATAGGAATTCAGCGCCCATTGATGTCGTGTGAAATTCAAATGTTTTCATGCAGTAATAAAAAAAACCTTGTATGTCAATTTGTAATCCAGTCCTGATGATGCTCTGCCGATAGGTGGGGAAACGGGCCGTCGATTACAAAATAAATAAATAAATAAATAAATAAAATAAAAATAAGAATAAAAATAAGTAAATGGAAAGAATCTTGAATAATTCATCATTATTCCTGAGAAGCTTGCCGGAAGAGAAAAAGAAGTGTAGACCGATTCAAAGTCTTGATATGAAGACATAGTATCTGCAAACAATGCCACTGACTCAGTAGAAATTACAAAGGAGAGGATTATGTCCAGATAACATATATATACACACATATACATGTGTGTGTAAGTGTGTTTGTATGTGAATGCGCCAGCGCGTCTGTGCGTACCTATATGTAGTTGGCCTTACTCCTTTAAATCCTTTTATAATTCGGAAGTACAAGAGAGAGAGGAAAGAAAGTCTGTCTTTAGTAACAAAAAGGAAATAACCGCAAAAAAATACTGACGCTGAAATGAAAGATGCGGATAAAAGGCTGAAAAGAAACTGCTATTAGACTTTGTGTATCGGATTTATAACTTATCTCTCGCAAGCTCGTAAAATTACTTTCCCGTGACAGCGCCGGGTGAGTGAAGTAGATGCGATGTCAAAAAGTTTCAAAATTATACACACGAAGTGAGTCTCGCCTTTGCAGATGGAAGACGAGGCAGGCGTGGCTTTGACTCTGTAACAAACAAGAACTCAAAGGAAGTAGCAGTGTTTGACAACGTATGCTTGAGTGTTTATTCAATATTATATATTTCTCTAAAAAATTGTACTATTGTGTATCATGACGCGATAAATAGTATGTGTCGATTACATTTACTCAAACATAAAGGCAAAAAGTATATATATATATATATATATATATATATATATATATATATATATATATATATATATATATAAAACTCCAATATCCGGCTGAGCAACAGCTCGAAGAACAATCTAAGGCGGGTCAGGGAAAGGCACTATCCATATGCCTTCCCCTGACCCGCCTTGGATTATATATATACATACATACACACACACACACACACACACACACACACACACATATATATATATATATATATATATATATATATATATATATATATATATATATATACACACAATGGAATTTTATCAAATCAAACACAAAGAATAAAATTCAAGACAATGTTTTAAGCTGTTATCACTCGCACATTGAATTTTGAAAATACCAAAATTAGATTAGGCACGCACACTCATATACTCAGACACTCAGTTATATACAGACACGAAAACTCTTGTTTCTGATCGCACATAATTTACAACAGCATACACTGAGAGTATGACGTTAAAAAATATAAAATTACAGTGAATTACAGTGGGATATGTACTGCAGTGATATATAATATAATATCCCAATAATCTACGTAAGACAGTGAAACAGTAGATTCGAGTAACATTCCCCACACTTTCACTTTTATATTCATCTTCATTTCAATATTCAGCTCAGACATGATGTAAGAATCCTGTAATACACAGTGCTATCTGGCTTATGAGCCCATGCAATAGATAAAGATTAGCATCAAATTTGATAATGGGTATAACTAAAGCTTGTAGTATGGAAACTGTTAGATGTGAGTTGATAACTATAAGAAGTTATATTCTGAGAACTAGAGTAACATTCCCGGCACTTTTACTTTTAGTCAAATAAAATAGATTATTCTCTGTGATCCATTTAAGTAGAATTCTCCTCTATACATTCCTTTTCAAAAAAACCCATTCTTCTTCCCGGTTCTGAACGTAATCTGTCATATGCTAATACTTAATTACTTCCTGCATGACATTCATGGTTACTTCGTGGAAATGTGGATTCTTCCGCGTCAGAAAATGGCTGTGGGAGAGCTTCGGCACGTGGGACCTCAGTCACATAGTACAGCATATCTTGGGATAGACTCGAGACTGCCATCAACTACTGAGATGCTCTGTCCCATAGACTTCCTCACTGCCATGTTGGACTCGTTGATCTGCAGCCTTGGGCAATGCCTGCATTAGCAGTCGTGTCAACAGCTGCTACTGCTTGACTCACTTTCCCAATGATCACTTGTTGCCTGGCCTATGAAAATGGAGATATCTAAAAAAAGGGCCTAATGTGGATCAAGTGTCTCTGTGGTCCAGGTATCCAGATCTTTGAGGGACCGCCTGAAGTATAGCAACTGCCTTATTGGTCAGCTTATCTCACGGACAGTCTTCAGGACAACCCACAGGAAGGACTGGATATCAATCAGGTTGTTACTCCCTATCACATGAACAAGCGTTGCCAAAACATCTGCCCTATTTTTTGCCCAGACCTTTTTTTTTCTGCAGCTGTCTGAGCAATATAGAGACTCGGCAACATCTCGCCAACAGAGTCGAGATCGTTGCTCATAATGTTTGCAGGTGTGTTTGTTTGGCATCTCAGGTTATCTGTGGGGAGGAACACAGTGAAAAGGAACAATGTTTACATATCTTGTAATCCATGCACATTGCTAGAGGGATTGCCATAAAGAAGTGTAAAGCATAAGACAGTAAATGAAGACGAGCAAAGCTTTTTCAGATTTAACTGGAGACTAATTTTCTATTTTTCTTTTGAACGCTATGTTGGTCATACGTTTCTTCTTTCTGTGAGAAAAAAATGTGCTGTTTCTCATACTTAATGAGGTTATCAGCATGAGGCAGCTGATGATTCAAAGGGTTACTATGTTGTAGGGGATACAGAAAGTTAACCCTCTGGCAGCTATTTTTTTTTTATTATACAATCGTTTCGTTTTTGATAATTTTTCCATATGCTATTTGATAATATACTGTGATGATTTCTCATCAATTCTCCCGTTTAGCGAATTCTTCATTTCTACTCTAAATGCTCTCCTCTACGTCACTGAGTTTTATTTGGCTTTGCTGATGGCTTTCCAGTTGCTGATACATGCAGATGCTCTGGTTGGTAGGTGGAAAAGGCTGATTGCTAATGAATGAAGAAGTGTTTTCTAAGGAATATTCAAGGGATCAGCATTTGGTCTACCTATCTCTGATTTATATACCTCTGCTCCACAGGAATAGTCAAGAATAAGCTTTTCATACCCATCGCCAACACACACAAAACACACACACGCATTATATATATATATATATAATATATATATATATATATATATATATATATATATATATATATATATATATATATATATATATATATATATATATATATATATATATATCTATATATATATATATATATATATATATATATATATATATATATATTATATTCAGTTAAGGCCATAGGAAATATAAAAGAAAGGAGTGGCAAGCGCTTTCGTGTTAATTTCAAGGTACAATGCTGAAAAACAAAGTAAACACAAAGTGAACTGAAAATGTGAACACATTCTTTCCAGATAGAACAATTTTGTACCTTCAATTACTTCTAATTTTGTAATTTTGAAGAAGAACACGATGGTTTTCTCACATTTCCAGAAATCAATGTTCACCGTACTTCAAATGGCTTTAAATAGTCAGTTTACAGGAAACCCACAAATGAAAATTCATACATCCACTATCATTCTCATAAAAAAAATCTTCTTCTCCAATATAAGAGCTTTACATATCTGCAGCCATGAATTGCTTCAAGAAGAGTTTGAAAATATTTTCAGTATATCAGAAAAATTGAAATACCCAAATATTTTCCTGAATGCGCTTTGTAAAACGCGCAAAGAACTTTTTTTATCAGTAACTAACAGAGTGACTTTTAACAATCAAAATGTACTTAATTTACCATATAATGATCCCAAATGTAGGGTTCCAAGTTGTTGCAAGATTTCTGGTAATAATGTTGTTTTTAAATTTCAAATTACCTTGAAAAACATACTCGCAAGGAATTCTCCCCGAATTTCTCAGGGTTGCATTTATAAGTCTCTTGCATGAGTTTTTATATAGGAAATCTGGTGAGCGACTGGAAACAAGAATCAAACAACACAGATATAGTTTGAAAACGGTTCAAAGGTAGAATGCTTCATTTTTACACATTATTAATTCTAATCACGATACATTGAGAGGGGTAAAAAATTATTTTATATCGGAACACTATAACTCGCAGAAATTTTATAGAATCTGCTTTGACTAAATCTCACAGCCAATTATTGAATGGAAGTCAGGGTATGTACTACATACTAGAAGCATTTGTTGTTAAAGAGATTTGTAAGATTGTTTCTTAGAAACAATCTTAGAACCTGTTTCCATGATTTCGAATATTTCTGTTGCCATTTTTTTGAACTTTTATGTAACTTGTTAGTTACACTCGGTTTTTCAACATTGCACCTCGAATATGTGTTGGAAAAAACACGAAAGTGCTTGGTACTCCTTTCTTTTATTTTTTCTGTGAATTTAGCTTAATATATTGTCACACACTATTTAGTGTCATATAAGCAAACACATACACACATATATATACGTATATATACATATATATATATATATATCTACATTATTATAGATATAAATATATCTATATATATATATATGATATATATATATAGGATATATTATATAATATATAGATATATATATACACCCCATACACACACACACACAACACACACACACACATATATTTATATATATATATATATATATAATATATATATAGATTATATACATATTTGCAACTATCAGACTGATCGTAAACAGTAGTGAGAGCATATCGTAAACCGCTTTTTAATGGAATGTAATACAGTCACCCTCCTCGTCATGAGAGCCCGAAACTTGCGACATCCCTCGTACCCGACATTATCAGGAATGCTATTACTCCGAGGAGTGTAGCCTATAAGAAAAAAAATCAAGCTCAACTCCTCCAAACAATCACGATGAGGCAACCATCTATCCGGCTGTCATTGGTCTGATTGGAAACGAATCTGATCTGATTACTTCCTCACACTTTCTCTCCGTGTCGGCACGCGCACACATCTATTTTTCTCGAGTGCAAAACACACACATCGATATATATATATGATATATCTATAATATATTTTTAATTATACTATATAATATATATATATGTATATATTATATATATTATATATATATTATATATATCATATATACATGAAGTGTGAAGTGTGTCTATACATGGCAAATGGTTAATATTTGACTCAATATCTTATTTTTTCAAACATCTGCATTTCATTATTTTCTTCGTCAATAGAAATTCTTGCATTTAGTTAATCAACCAGTTCCTCTTTACTTTGTGTATGTTCTCAAACTTAGACATCTCACAATTAGGTAAATTCCTTGGGGTATCAAAGTCCCACATTCCCCATTTCATTGGCCAAGTGATCATAACTGCACAGACGTTGGCTCATAATTTAAACAAGAAAACCACGGCAAGGTACTCTTGGCCTCTCTTCCATGGCTCATCCATCCCATCCTATCGATCTTCAAACAGTTCCTTCTGTCGTCGTCCTCAGACCAAAGGTTATCATGTATCCCACTCCCTCATTCTCAGTCGAAAGGGTAACTCAGGCCACGACCCCTTCAGAGACACAATGATTGGTGTTTAATGGAAGGAGATTAAAACACTGACACACAAAGAGAGGGCAAACACAAAGGCCACCACCGTACAAGCCGAAGTGATTCATTAAATGTAGGATGCCAGTTCTTTGTCCACTATTCCGGTGACCTCATTTCATTTTGCTCTTAAACATAAAAAGAATGTATTCTCTGTTTGCGCATTGTTCTCTCACTAAAAAGGGTTTTATTAAATGTGCATACACGAGTAATGACATACTCAAGTGGCGCTGAAAAACACCATATAACCCAAGTCCAATCTGGAAGCGAAGTCAGATTCTGAATGGAACAGACAAAAAGAAACACCAAAATTACAAATGCCTTATCCATCTACTTTTCTACTAAATATTTCTTTCACATACCATAAAAGCTCTTGAGGAGATCCTGTGCTAGCAAATATAAAAAAAATGGCGTATCTCTAACCACCATAATCCTTTTTATTCTCTGGAGTTTCCGAAAACTGCCGAATCCCGAGGAAAAGAGGAAATGCGGAGTCATAAACTAATCATTAAAAAACGATTCGGGAAAGGAGAAGTAGAAACCCATTTTCTGCAGCAATTCAACTTGAATCTGTTATCATATGTCGACAACATACCGAGCCCCACAAAAATAAACATTGGTGTCTTAGAGTTAAATTGTGTACCCCGGGGATTTGACCTGTTTTTGCTAAGCCATAATGTATGTGCACGTGAACTATTAGCGCCATGTGATTGGCTACTGAACGCAGCGGGTAAACCTGGGTTCGGCAGCAAAGCCTGGAACTTAAGGCTTCACCCACAAAAACAGACAGAAAGGAAGTGCAAGGTTTCAGGTGCTCATATATCACTGTGGCATCTTCAAATTTACATATGGTTGTTTCTACAATTGAATATGCAACTCTTCCAGATCCTTACATGGGCAGAGCTATTCAGGGTGTTGATATGGTAATGAGTAAAAAAAAACGTAATAATTTATGATAAAACTATGACAAATAGTTAGATAGATAGATAGATAGATAGATAGATGATAGATAGATAGATAGATATAAAGCAATATTTCCATCGAGGTCTTTATGGCATAGGGTTTTTTTTTTTAATGTTACAGAAGATCTTGTTGAAAATTAAATGGAAAAATAAGAATCGACTTGGACTGGTTTATGCATCTGCACGTTGGTCGGCCAAAAATGTTGAAATATTATTATAAAAATAATAATCAATACTGAGATGTAAAATGTCCATTATAAGATAATTTAAAAACTAAAAAATTTTAAAACATCGTTTTATTTGCATGTATCATACAGTTGTACATATGTACTTCAGGTGATTCAGTCATCAATCTTAAAAATAAAAAAATTGAGTTTGGGTGCAATATAATTTGCTGCCTGGACTTAGAAAGGTTGATGAGGGTGGGGTTTCTTGTTGGCTTCCAAGCAAATCAACTTTAACTTTTTAACTTTTGACCGAGACCCAGTTCTCGTGCCTACGTAGCAGTATTTTAAATGCTTTGTCTTTCCATTCAAGGAAAGGGTATTAGAGGCAGTCTGACAGCATCATTTTGCAGGAGGATTTGCAAGTGCTCAGATGATTTGGGAAATACATTTTCTTTTTGATTTAGTATGCCTGCATACATGGTTGATATTTCCAATGATTTCTTGAAGTCTTCATAATTCTTTGCTTGGTTGTTTAGCATTGTCTGTGGTGAAGAAGTGTCAGCGGCCAGTTTGTATATCAAGGAAGACTCACGGTAGTTGGAACTTCCAGTCACATCATCACACTTGTTGATGAGCATGGCTTTGAGGGAATGGTGGGTTCTTTCCACTATGCTACTGGTCCGGGCCTTCCAGATTTTAAAGACAAATGCTGACCCTCTGCCAGATGCAATGTTGTTGGGACTGTTGAAGTGGCTAACCAAACCATCGATGCATGTCTCTGTGCAAGCATTTGGGATTGGCTCTGTTGCAGATATTGCTTCTTGACATTGTGTGGATCTCTCATTTGCTGTGAATACGTTTGATACCTAGTTGGACTCAGCTGACACCCATCCTGGATAGTGAGAATGCTATGGGGTTTTTCTAGATGGGTGTGTTGGATGGTGCATCCTAACTCGGTAATGGTTGAGAGCTAATGTTGTTGTTGTACAAGTGGGTGATGAGCCATCAGGATGGTGAAAGGGGTGCGGCTGAAATGTCTGCTGTTCGAGTGTGTGGGAATCAGTCATCCTTTTGATTGACTGTTCAATACCATTGCCCATTGCGATGTTGTCTGCATCCACTGTGAGGGTGAGTTTGGCCCAGGAGTTGGAGAATACCAATACTGGCCTCTGCCAGTGCGTCCTTCAAGGCACTGTATTGGGCAAGGGTCCCAGTTAAGTAGCTCGTTATTTCCAATGAGGGCATCACAAAAGAAGTCATGGTTTGAGTGATGTTGGGCAAGAATTGGTCATAGTATTTTACTATACCCATGAATTCTTATAGTCAGGATTGAATATTTCTTGACAGCCTGTACCTTGGAGGGTAGAGGATGGATTCCACTTGCCTAGTCTTGGTGACACAGGAACTTGATAGAGGGGACCTGATTACATACTTGTTGAGGCACACCACTAGGCCATACCACAGGGTGGAATAGTGAGGTGCCAATGTGTTTTTGGTACTCTTCTAGAAACTTGGAGAAGATAAGGATGTCAATAATGCAGCAGATGTAAAAGGGTAGGTCCCCATGAATATTTTTCACCAGCCTCTGGAATGTAGCCCTGGAGTTCTGGAGGCAGAATGTTCAGCAATTGAAGTTGTAAGTCAGGAACTGTGTAATGATTGATGGTGGGCTGTCATGGTGTACCTGTACCTAGAAGTACCCCTAAATTAGGTTGAATTTGAAGAAGTTTTTTTGACCCATGAGGTGTGTGAATGATGACCATGAAGATCAGAAGAGGGTGTTGGTAGGGCTGTGTTTGGAGATTGAGGCATCTGTAGGGTCCGCAAGAGCACTACGAGCCATCTGGTTTCTTTACAATGTGGAGTGAGAGGCTTTACTGAAAATATGGGCTGTTGCTCATGGCCAATGGTGAGCGAAGCCAACTGGAAAGAGAAAAGGTCCATGAGGGGGTGATGGCAATGTCCACTAGGCACCTGTAGTGCCTGAGGAAGTTGGTGCCAAGTAGGGTAGTTTGGACTTTCATGATGAGGTCCCACTGGTATTTCTCTCCCATTAAGGGAGGGTGGGGTTTCAATGGCTCTAAACTGCTAGAGTTACAGTTTGCCACAATAGGCACAAATCAGTGTCTGGTTGGTTGGATCGGTCTTCTTTCAATACAAGTAGCATGGACGTTAAGCATGTGTGTCGACCACAAACCTCCTGTCAGAGGTGTTGATGGGTTGTGGTGACCACTGTTGTTTTCTTGGGTGGTTTCCTTGTTTGTTTTTTTCTTCAGCTGCATCTGGAGACAGTTAGTTCTTGGCTGCCTTCCTAAATTTATGGTGCTATATGCAGAACACAGGTGCATTGGGATGCCATTTTTTCAGCTTGTATGGGCACAGTTGCACAGCAATGGCCTGCATCTTGCTGTCTTGATCCTGGTACAGCATTCTGTAACTTCACTGATGGTATGGGCAATGTTTTGTGAGGCTTGGAGGCATCCAGCAACTGGTTGGCCTTCTCTAGTATGTCCCAAGGGCGTGGCCTTAGCTTTGGGGAGAGCACCCTGAACATTGTTCAGCTTGGACACATTTCTCTCATAAGGTTGACTTTCTGTGGTTTCCCATCAGTATTAAGCTATGCCCAATCAGAAGAAACATTAGTTCATCCAAGGATGCCTTTGGCAACGTATCAATCAGTGGTGGTAGTGAAAACTCAACTATTGAGAACTGGTGTAGGTCCTAAAATGAGATCCTTTTGCTTTTTCTGTAAACAACTTTGGCGAAAAGGACATCTGAGACACCCTCAAAGACAATTTTCCTTCTTAGGTCAATTTGTAATTTTTTGCAGGTAGGTATATAAGTACAACATCTGTGTTGGCTACTTTGCCCACGGACATTTTGTGGTATTTTCATCAGTCTCAATAGCAGCACTCACATCCATATTTAGCCTGTTAGTCACCAGGGGTGATATGCAAAAACTGTGCTGGGCATACTGTATTACTGGGGTGATCTTTGGTGCTCTCTTAAGAGAGGAAGCCAGAGCTAGGCAACTTATCTTTTCATCAGTGGCTTTTTGTTTTGGGAGGCATGGTCTTAGTTAGCTGTTTCATAGCAAGTATTAATGAAATAACCATCCTGGATCTACTGAAGTTGACCTCTCAAAAGCCAGCCAGAGTTTAATTACCACACTTAGTCTATTAATGGTAGGCATCTTGGTAGGCATGTCTGTAATTAGCATGTTAATCGCCAAAGTTGACACAAATACCAAGTTGCAACTACCAAGATATTTGACCACACCCTGTGCTCGATATACAGAACAAGACAGAGATTAAGCGCCCTATTTAGGCCTTCGGTAGCTCTTTGTTTTGTACAACTTAGCCATATTTACTCTGTTAGTTACAAGGCTTATGGGATTACTATGATTGTCTACAAGTTGCTGTAAGAGGTCACCAGTGCAAGATATAAATACACAAGTAGTCTTGGACTCAACTGATATATTCCAAGGCTCTGATCTGTATTTGATACGCCATGCAAGCGGTATTGAGGTTGCAGGTAAGTCAGTTGAGTATGTGACTAATATCTAACGTCAGGTGATGTGTATGATGTTTAAGCAGATGTCTGTGAGGTTGCTCTGTGGCTGCCTGTCAAACCTGGCAGCTAAACCTGGGTTTTGGAGTGAAGCTCAAGAACTTCACTCAGCAACAAGTCACAAGCATTCAAAACTAATTTTGTTAAGCCAGTAACCGTACCCTAAAATTTAATAAGCAAACAGACCATAAGCAGTAAAACAGATGCTGCTAGAAATTCAACAAAGAGCTCGTAAGAAAGATGTAAAAAAATATGGATGAAGAAAAGGCGCGGTTTTTAACATTAAATAGTATATCTAAACTATGAAAAATTTTAATTCGTGTTTTCCTGTGAAAAAGGCAGTTATACTGTAGATATTAAAGGAGATGAAGTTAAAGGAGGTTAAATACTTGAATATTAACAGCAAAACAATTGATCTGACAAATCGATAAAAAATATTATAAGTTCTGAGTGAAATAAAAACATACGAATGCAGAATTAATACAAAAAAAGACAACTAGCAGACAGTTCCCGCATAAATAAGTCTTTCTTTCATCTCTGCTGATGAGAATAAAATCCTTGCAGGGAATATGAGTAGCGGATGTTTTGGCCCACAACTTGAAACAAGAGCGAAAAGGGCCAGGCTTGCAGAACTGGAAAGGATAAATTAGAGGCACCTCTGCCGAGCTGTGTTATGGTAGACGAAATGGCACTGCCATCGCTGAGTAAAAAAGTAGTGCATAATAATAGTTCACCGGAAGATCGCGTGATTCGATGGTAAGAGCGAAGGTGATTCCAAAAGAGCTTCATCACTGAAAGTACCCAATCTCATTAAGAAAGATTAGGGTTATTTGGGAGACCGAAAATATTCAGATTTTTTTTTCTTATATTACTGGTTAGAACGAGACATATGGCACATTAGCATAATGGATATAGTGGTAGTAAGATGAACGACTGATAATATGCGAGATGATAACAATATTTCATAACTGAAACAAAATTGAAATAAGCCGTAGTTTAAAAAAAGAGAATGAGTTCAGAGCACGACCACATATATCAATCAATGAATATGGAGCAAAGCAACTGACAACTTCAATGTATAGAGGCTAAACGAATAAAGCAACGACATCTGTGGCAACGTACATAATTATGATGTGATGCTCTACTGGTAAGCACTCTAATCTATCAATAAGCTTATATATGAACTGGCTGAAACGCTAAGGATAAAAAGGATATCAAGAGGCGTAAACGAAACGAAGAACGTATGCACTTACGAGGGAATGGATACGGTCAATAAAAATGGATCCAGTCACTGCATGAATAAGAAAAAACAACAGATATTAATAATATTGCTAACTGAAAAAGGCCCTTTTCCCTTGATAAGCCAAATTCAATCTGGCAAAAGTCGGCGCATATCGAACTCTCAGAATGAAATGGAAAGCGATCCAGCTGACGTAATTCAATTTTCGTCGCCGACGCTCCAGCGCTCACTCCTCCCACTCTCCACCAGCCGCTTGACACACTTCGCTTCGGACAGAGGGACAGACACACTCACACACACACACACACACACACACACAAAGACAGAATGAGTGCATCAGAGTGTACATGGTTATTCAGTATTTGGGTTGAAGACGCTTTTTTAATGAAAAAATAAAAACATTTAACATTTCTGCCACGATCTCACTTCCGAGAAAAAATTAACTTGCAACAAATAACTAATAACAGCAGATTCGTGTTGTATGAAGAAAAGTCTCGGAAGAAACGAAACATTGTTGAATCTGCTGTTAATGAAGCAACTCCTAGTATGAATTTGAAAAACGGTTGTTACAAACTAGTTAGTGTTATCACTAGTCATGTTTTGAAATCAACCAACTTTTGTAATGTTGTTAAAAGATTAAATGGCGAGTCTGGTGTGACTTAAGTGATCTCCATGTCGTTGTTCCTTGTTTATATTTATATTTATCTTTATTTTACTTTACACTCTTTTTGCCTTTCGTATTTTATTTCTGGTTTTTACGCTCACTCGAAGAACATATATTGAGATAATCATGGTTACGGTTTGCGTGGAGTGAATGGAGTGAGTGGAACTGAAACGGGATATATATATTATATATATTATAGTATATATAACACATATAATATATATATTATCTATATAATATATTGGCATATATAATATATACTAGCTGACAAACCTGGCATTGCCCGGGAATACTCTGAATGACAATCGATAAACTCTCTAGCTCTCTCCTCCCAAACCCCCTCTACTATCTCTCTCTCTCTCTCTCTCTCTCTCTCTCTCTCTCTCTCTCTCTCTCTCGTTCCTGTTAAGATAATTGCTTCAGTTACATTGCCTAGCATTTTTGACATATATTTCATAACTTCTCACCCCTATTACTACTTCACCCAAGTGATCTCAAAAAGTATGACTAAGACACTAATATACATTATTTTTTACATTTTATTTTTTACCCCTTCTCGCCCTTCCCCCTTTCCTATCAAGGCTGAAATTGGACTTAAACGGCATTGTCACTGTTTATCTTAGTGACCTGAAAAGCTATAGATTAGACACTATAATGTCTGTCACTTTCTGTTATTTTTATGTAGCTCCCTTCCTTCCCACCCAACTTCCTATTGGGGCTAAACTTAAGACTTACATGGCATCGGCAGTGTCACTACTCATCTCAGTGTTCTCAAAAACTATGGATCAGATACTAATATCTGTCACTTTCAGTTTTTTAATGTCACCCCCTTCCCACCCCTTCTCACCACCCCCTTTCCTATCGTGTCTGAAAAACCAATTAAAGGGCATCAGGAGGATCACTATTCATCTCAATGACCTCGAAAACTATGGCCTAGACACTAATATCTGTTGCTTTCAGTTAAATTTGCGTCACCCCCTTCCTACCTCTTCCCACCCACCTTCCTAATGGGGCTAAACTTAGACTTGAATGGCATCAGGAGTGTCACTATTCATCTTAGCGACCTCAAAAACCATGGATTAGACATTATGGCATCAGGAGTGTCACTATTCATCTTAGCGAC
The DNA here is from genome assembly GCF_015104395.2 of Macrobrachium nipponense. NCBI lineage: Eukaryota > Metazoa > Arthropoda > Malacostraca > Decapoda > Palaemonidae > Macrobrachium > Macrobrachium nipponense. Next base: position 77,122,022 of record NC_087212.1, on the reverse strand, counting down.
CTCAAAAACTATGGATTAGACACTAATGTCTATTGTTTTAGTTACTTTCAAATGTCAACCCATTCCAACCCCTTTCCAACTGCTCCCAATCAGGGCTGAACATGGGCTTGAAGGTCCTCAGGATTGACACTATTCATCTCAGTGACCTCAAAAACTATGGATTAAAAATTGATATCTGTATTTTTGGTTACATTTACATGTCACCCCCTTCCACCCCTTTTCACCCCTTCTCCCCATTGGGGCTGAACTTGGACTGGGAGGGTATTGGGAGTGTCCTTTTTAAACTGAGCGACCTCAAAAACTATGGGTTGAACACTAATATCTTCGTTTTCAGTTATTTCTATTTTCATCCCTTTCCCACACAATTCCCAACACACCTTATGGTGGCAGTGAGGTAACCAACTACTGTATTCTTTCCCAAATGCTAAGTATATGTATACCACATTTGGTTGAAATTGCTCAATGTATAATATATATTATATATATACATAATATATATGTATATAATATATATTATATATATAATATATTTGACTCTCCAGAGGCTAGTAGTAAACACAGAGAAGCACTACATGAGTCACTATTTCACCGTGTTTAGTACTAGCCCTCTGGGTTCTAATATTTCTAAGCAAATTGGTTATTTCACTTACGCCCTAGGGATTTCGTGAAATCCCTGGATTTCACATATTAGCTGTAACATATACATTATATATAATATATATCTATATGTATGATTTCACATACTCCCTGTAACATATATATATATATATATATAATATATATATATATATATATATATATAGAGAGAGAGAGAGAGAGAGAGAGAGAGACGAGGGAGAGAGATAGAGAGAGAGAGAGAGAACAAATTTATGTCGTATCCCGTCTAACTAACATTGGGATTTTAGTATCTTACCGTAAGAAAATGTCATCAATTTATATGTATGAAATATTATTTTTTTCAGAATATGATCAGTCAATCAGCTCTCAGAAATTCAACCGACATCAGTGCGTAAAGAGAGACATTTGGAGGTGCGCAGTCTCCCTGTCATGTCCTCCGGCGGTAATCACGAGCGTCTGCGAACTCACAGGGCAGTACGTGATGGCATTCAATTCAGCCGTTTCGCAAATTCCAGGCCAACGAATTTTACCTTATCTCTTTTCGCTCGTGATACTCAAAGCCATGTAAAAACTTGAGCACTACCCACATCATCCATTATCATCTATAAAAGACACAAAATGATGAAACATTTAACTTTAAAATAAAAACAGGTTTTTTTTTCATCTTGCTGTTTGCGAAGAAATATGATAGCTTTGACGCATACAACGCACAAGGCAACACATTCATGAGTGATAAATTGAATGCAATTATGTTTTAGTTATTCAGTAACTCCAAAGGCAAAATATGGTGCTCGCAAGTTAAAATTTTTACGGAAAGTGCTGGATGACTCATACCTTTTTATTCATAAAATCCGCCTGAATTACCTACCATTTAAACATTCAAGATGGCATATATTTTCCTACGAGGACTGCAGAATTAATTCGTATGGAACACGTATGCTAAATATGGAAATGGAAAAACTTACGGGATTACTTAATCATTTCTGCGATTAATCCATTAATCGCTCATGGGATTTCATATTTTCAAGCTGTTTTTTCCTCAGATTTATCAGTAGAATGAAGAATACCTGAACGTGAAAACATTTTGACTGTCCCCGAAATCGCTGAAACATCGGCAGTCGTGCTGCTGCCGCATCCCAGCAGTGTTTCTGTTCTAATCATAAAATCAAATTAACAAATACCATCAGATACAAAAACATATGACTGTCCGCGATGTATCGTGCACCTGATGGTGCGTTGAATACTTATTGACCGTACTACATATATATTTCTCAATTATCTGGCTTACTACATCATGATATAACTTGACAAGACGCTTGCGAATTAAAAGATGTTTATCACAGCAGGCAGTTTCATCCAAGCAACCTTGGTGGTCCATGTCTAGTCTGCAGATGGCACTGAAGCTTTGAATCAAGCCTAGTTTTCCTATTTTCGTAGAGCCGTGTAATAGCGGCCTTTAATCCCATAAAACCAATAACTGCACTATGACCCATTCAATTTCTTTATTCTTTCTTCTTTAAGTAGTCCATCAAATTTCTCGGGGTCTAAGCATTCCGTGAAAATTGGCATGGCATAGAAATAATCACTGTCAATTCTTCATACACGAATTAAGTCTACCACCGTAACCTGCCTCCAAAAATGTTTCTCAAGAGTGATACGAAACCGATAAATGAATCATCGGAATTTGGTCCGGCATTTAGTACCACTTAGTGTCACACAATTTATTGATTACCAAGCGCTGGTCATTCTAAGCAAAATACGCGAAGTGACAATATATCAGTAACAGTCTTTATCTGATACTAAATTCAACTAGGTATTGAAACCACTCCCATTACTGTGGTCATCACAGTACCCGATACAAGTGCACTACTGAAACAAGTATAGGACCCGTGGCGTGTTCTGTAACCCATTCTTTTTAGTATGAAAATCTTCGTATGGAGCAGAATTCGGATGCAAAGGAAGAGAAACTCAGGAGAGAAATGTATTTTTTTTAATCGTTGCAATTTGGTAAATGAACAGGCATTTTTGCCGGCTGTGATCCCTGGTGTCATGCAATACAGTATAGTTTCATTAAAATTCAAACTAGGCCAAGATCTATTAATGAGTCATTTCGTATAAGAGAAATTGGTAACAGCGTGAAACTAAAAACTCTAATACAAGTTTCAGGGATTATATTTCTTCAATAATTTAGGTTGCTCTTACCTAAGCTTGGTAAGAATCAAGCGTAACCTCTAAATTTCCAGACAGGACACTAAATGAAGAAAACCTTAATATTTACCATTACTGCCAATTATATTTCTTGTCAGTAACAGTCCTTTAATTTGGCACAGATTTTTCAGGCAGTTATTCGAAGTTTCATACAACAGTTACTAAAATTCATTGACTTAATACGCACACGAAGAGAAGGAAAAGATACTTATGACTTGACTTCGTGAAAAACTGAAGAAGGAGAAGGCGAAGAGACGAAGGAAAAGACATCACGTGAATTCTGAGGGCGCAGCAAACTCGACCAAGACTTTCAATGTCACTGTAAAAGCGGTGTCGATGGCGCATATTCGACGACGCTACCTCCTTCCGTTTAGGCCGAGCAAGGCTATTCCATGAGGTCGCATGCAGTGCACAGAGGACGGAGAAAGTTGCTGCATTTGCACCATTAACAATCCTTACATTTCCATTCCGTATAATTTGTATCAGGGAAATACAGATGTTATATTGCGAGGTGGTCATAATATTTCTTGTTAAGATCTTGCAAGAATGTATCACAACATAAATATCAGCCAAGTAGGTAAAAACCCCATCAGTTGAGAGGAGTAGAATATTTCATATCTTCAGTCGAAAATGACTCACGTTTTGTAACATAAAAAAACATAAAATCACGTAGGCAACTGGAATTTTTCTCCTATCAAGCAATTCCCAAGTTACAGTCTGGGAAACAACCAGGAAGTCAGAAACCCCAATATTTGTAAGTGGGGTGTGTACACACACACACATACACACACATATATATATACATATATACATAGACATATATAATATATATATATGTATGTATGCGTATTTACTTATCAATTTATCTATCTATCTATCTACATCTATCTATCTCTCTAATCTATCTATCTATCTATGCTTATCTATATATATATATATATATATATATAATCTATATATATTATATTACCGTAATTCTATATAGTTCTTTTGAATATAATCATTAAAGTGCTTACATACCACCATTTAATCTTAGCTGCTGCTTGCAAAAACCGAGTCTTCTTCGTAACCTATTGCTTCATTATAAATATATATATATATATATATATATATATATATAGATATATATATATATATATATATATATATATATATAAATAACTGCTTGAAAAAGGCTTGCTGTCAAGTCTGAAGAAGCTTACTCTGTTGCTTTAGTTTCGTCGCTGTCATATCTCAGGTTACTGAATGAAGCAAGGAGGGGCAGAAAGTCAATAACAAGGATTAATGATTTCCTCTAGTTTTCCTTTTAACCGTCCTTCCATCATATTGTGCAGAAAGGGGTCAAGATTGTGTAAACTGGGTTTAATTCATGTTATTGACCTTTGTTAGTTTTATTAATGAAGACTATGAGATTTCAGTTAACAATACTTTTACACATTTTTATTATTCTACTACGGGACCTATCATTTCTATCCGATTTTTGACGTAAGTGTACAAAAAGAGTATTATTCGTTTGGACAGTGGAAGAAGAACATTCACGTTGATTTATTCTGATGTTCATTTCCTTGCTTGTCTTGCCCAAATAAAATGAGTCAGCCCCTACATGGGATCTTATAAACAATGTTGTTATCCGGGTGAAGAAAATTTTTAATAAACAAGTTTTTTATCGTTAAATGATGGACTCAAAGCCGATGGAATAAGACAATCAACGGGTATGCTTAGGTAGTTATGGCTTCCTGTTACTTTTATTAGAAAATTATTTCACTACTACATTGTAGCAAGTATCCAAAATAGAGCTATTTAAGACAAGTCATTACCTGCTGTTCTCATGGTCTGCAGTACTAGTTCGTCATCCAGAGAATACAGAGAAATCCATATATACTTATGATACCCACAGAAAATGTAAATAAATCAAATTGCTTTTCTTTACATACTAAATTTATGATTAGAATGTTCAAGCAAGCAACTATCTTTTCCTAGCGATATTAGGAACAAAATATTTCACAAAAACTCTCCATATACATTTGAGAGATCTAGAGATATAAGGTTATTATTTATTGCCATACTAAATGATTGCTTATAGAATTTCCCAATAAACACGAACTAAAAATCACAAAAGGATAACTGAATTCATTCCAAATTCTAACTGACTGCTGGTGTTAAACCCAATCCAGTTAATCATTTCTAATTCCGAATCACTTTTGCAAATAAATAACATACATCAAACCTTACTAATTTGGAGTCGTGATTGATCGTGTTATTGTGTTAACGTATGATTTTTTCAGCTAGGGTTAATGAATTTATCAAATAGTTACTAAAAGCGGCGACAGCAATTTTATATTTTGAAAGGGTATACCAGAGAGAGCCTACATTGGTAATTATAGATCCGAAAAGATTATTTTTGTGTTTTAATCAACCTTACAATTATGGTAATGATGTAGAATTAGTTGCAAACTGAGTAACAACCTCTTTATTATGATTCAGTATTCTCTCTTCATTACTATTGACTGACTTCATTACTCCACCAAGGAAGCAAATTTAAGTTTAAGTATTCTGTTTTCATTTCTTACGTATATTCTTAGAGGCTTTCTTTAGTCTTCGGATTACATAGAAGAGTAGAATAAAATCCACTCTAGAATTCTCCATAAAAACCCTCGCAACAAAGGTCGGCCAGATTTCGTTAAAATATAGACGATGAGTCTTCAGCTGCCTTCAAAAAAGGAACAAAATTATGGTAACAGAATCTTTATATATTCAACTCCACGATCAGTTAAGCTCAGTTGCTGCAATTTTATATTTTATATATTCTTTTTTATGGCCAGGTAAAAGGCAAGATTAGATTAATACATGCTACGAGGAACAGGCAAAAATGAGCTAAGGATAATATTTTACCTGTCTTTTACGCTGAAAATTTATGCATTTTTCTCGACGGGGAGACGAAGTCATGCCTCCTGGAAGCACAATTTCTGCAATGGGTAGCTCTTAACCACTGCTCCTTTGCAAATTGTTTTGTCTGCTCACTCTTGGAGCCGTGTTCGCAGGATGAGGTGAATGAAGTGATCAAATATTTCACCCTCACAATTATGATATCTTAGACTCATTTTTATAGATGATATCATAAACGTAATGTATTTTTGAGATTGCGATACGCAGTTTACTCTCGTGCAACTGTTTAATAAACTATAGCGGTGCGATCCTTGGCTTTCTACAGGGTTTAACCGTTTTTCATAATAAAGGAAACTGTTCTATACTGTTCTATCCTGCTCAGTGCCCCATCCTTGACCACTCTTTGGAGCAGCGCCTCTCACAGCCCTTTCCTCATTTTGACTTCGGTCATAATAAACTGTTGATTGCGCATGCAGTGTACCGCTTTTTGTTTTAGTCTGCAATTTAAAGCATGAACTTTTTGTAGTGACGTCGAAGATGCTGATGTGCTGAAACTACTGTTTTTAAAACTTAGCGAACACGTCCAGATAAAAAAAAAAGATGAAAGAATACACAAAAGACACGAGAAATAAAGAGGACAAAAAATTTTAAACAAAGGAGGAACTTGACATCAGCATTGTCACGGGATTGATTCAAGATTCGTAGGAGAGGGAAATGACGACTTGGAAGTGGGCAATGCGAAATCGAGGCGCACAACTGAAAGTGGAGGAGCGATTAGAAGGATCTAACTTTAAAAGAACAAATACTAATTTCACAACCTCACCCAACACCCAACCCCGGGCAAGATTAGTATACATCTCTGGCCAGCAGACAGAAGGCTGAACCTCATTCGTTGTACTTGAGCCTCAGTATTGCTAAATTATGTATGGTGACCAATTTACCAATAATATAATTCTAAGACTTCTGTATCAAAATCAATCATCATCTGCGTTTTGTCATAAATTATTCCTTTCTTCTTTACTATGCATACATACATATATACCATACAGCCATGTACAGCAGTCTACTGTCTGTTATCAATATTGTATCTAACACACTATAGATCTAATAAGGCGTGGGAACAAGTAACTGTATTCAGAACTCTCTTGATGTGAAATGTAAGCAAATAATGACACAAGCTCTGGCCGTGAACTGGGAGAGAATGACAATCAGGGAAAGAAATGAACTATGAGGCTGGAATACAAGCCAGAGAGAGAGAAAGAGAGAGAAAGAGAGAGAGAGAGAGAGAGAGGAGAGAGAGAGATTTCAACATACAGAACTGTTTATAACCTGATGGCTTGTCCTATGAAGTTTATAGAGCTTCGTTTTTAGAATAACTAAAGGTGTTGACGCTAATAAAGCTTCCTTTCGGGATGATTAAGTTACCTTCGTTGAGGGAATTAAATATTACTTGGCAACTCCAAACAACAAAAAATATGCAGCAATTATTTTACAAACCGGTATATCCCCTGTGCCCCATAACCAGTTTTTGGACCTTTAAGCCGTTAATAATTCCATAACGTAATTGTAATTGTTCTAACACCATTTGAAAACCAATACTTATGTCTAAATATTCTCACTTACTTTCTGCTAATCGTGCGATCAAACAGACGACTTGAAGAGTATAAATATAGCAGTACCTGTCTTCTCCATCAGTCTTTCCATACATTCATATATGAAACAACTCTCGCTTTGAGTTGCACAAGTTCTAATTTGTTTGTTTTAATTAACCTTTCAATTAAAAGCGAGTATAAAAAATGCATAAAAATGGAAACTGCACAGTTAAAGAAACAGCGGCTTCCACAGTCTAGCTAAATACTAACAGACACCTTGACTGCAAAGCCCAAATATGAAAATGATGCGTCAATGAGCCATTGTTTCCCTGATCATTTATGGGTTTAAAAAGCTTATTAGCTACGCGAGCAATCATGAATAACATGAATATTGCCCCTACCTCAAGTCTTGCCTCCATAAAATATTAATTCAGTTCCATGAGAATGAGTCGCTGACAACGACTGAAATAACATCTTATGAGTTACTAAGCTTTTCGTAGTAAAGCAATTTACACCGACAGAAGCTGAAAGATTAAAATCCATTAGCAAGGAATCATTCTAGATAAAAAATAGAAATTGGAATCAATTTACGACCTACTCACATTGTCTGATGAGATACCTATTCACTGCTGGTAACAGCATCAACATCCCACACTAAACTAAAACCACCACAACAACAGAGAGTGTAAAAGAAACAGAATCAAGTTCGAAGGCGCGAACTGTTGTAGGATAAGGGACGTGACTAGGTTAAGGAAACCGATGTTATCATAAGGCAATATCGCTTGAAGGTGGGGCTGGGAGAGAGAGAGAGAGAGAGAGAGAGAGAGAGAGAGAGAGAGAGAGAGGGAGGGGTCAACACTGGGTTACTAGGTTACCTCTCACGTTCAATACTGACGGCCATGCACATCCACCCCACTGCACCTCTGCCACCCCCTCCCTTCAATCCCTACCACTAACCTATCCCAACAACCCCACTACCTGTAGCCACACCCATTATACACGATTTGCCCTCAATAACAACTTATAGCTGCGGGCATTACAAAAAATACAATACATTCGTGATTCCTACATTGTAACGTAAATGCACCTTTAATGAATATTTTCCCTTCATTGCTTCCCATCGCAACTTAATCTGTAGAAAGAACACGGAATGTTCATAGACTTACATCTGCATGATTCCTGTATTTCACAAACCCTCACTCTCATTCATACCTACGTGCGCACACACACACACACACACACACACACACGCTCGGAATGGTGTCAGCTTTCCGAGTGTTAGCTATGGTTTCAGAATGAGGTTGGTAGCCTATGATCCTAATACTCACAGGTAAGCGGGTCTTCTCGCACACTGCTGTCATGGTAAGTTTACAAACATTTCCTCGCAGCCACAAACTATAAACTAACATCAGCATATCTCCTACACATCAGGATAAATTTTATCCAATTACAAAACTTCAGGTGAAGGACAGAATGATGTTCGCTTTTATTACAGCTACGTTCACATCACCTTAGGTGGTATATCCTGTAAGTCCGAAGACCTCCCCACGAAACAAGCAGCGCGATTGTGGATACGTTAAGCAGGCGCCACTCCTCAGTTGTTCCCCCCCCCCTCCCCCCCCCTTTTTTTTTCCTGCAGGAAAAGGTGCTTTACCACTCTATGGATGACCCCTGGCTACCGGTCTCCATAGAACATCTGAGCTTCAAAACATAATAACGATCATCTGATTGATTCGCTTGAGGTAACCAAAGTGCAGGCACTCGAGCTCAGTACAATTATTCATTCATTCAGTATTTCTTTATAATTACAAGACACACGGGACGATATCTTGCCAAGTAAATAGGGAAAAGAACTAGGAGGGAAAATTAGTACTACCTAATCTCGAATGAAGGTAACCTGTTTTAATTTTTGGAAGCTAATTCCGTTTCAAATGTTTTGAAATGAAGAATAGACACACTTTACTCAGGATATTGCAAACACGCTAAAGGCACAAGCCCAAAGGGGCTTTAATTTGAAAAGACAGTTCCGACAAAATAAAAGGCCCATTTGACAACGAATCAAAAATTAATGCAAGGAGAATAACAAATACACAAAAATCACTCGTAACTATTTAACATAATTAATCGTGTAGGCATCATTGAACATATACTGTGATTGCCCTTAAAATTTAGTGCATTACTGCCAAAAGTTTATCAGGAAGATTGTTATTGGATAGAATGGCATTAAATTTCACGTGAATTACACTCCAACATGGCCAAATGAAATTTTCATTATATATATTATATATATATATATATATATATATATATATATATATATATATATATATATATATATATATATATATATACATATAAACAGGACTGAAAGTTCAGTAATTGCCAGATCGAAAGATTTATCTTTACGAAATCTTTTAGAATCCGCCATTACACAGCTTATTTCCAGTTGCGGTTTTAACCTTAGCCCTGGGAAGTACTATTTGGACCCCTGCATTAGTGAAATGTTAAAAAATGACCGAAAAGATAAAATCACTGACTTGAAATTATAAATTAGTTACCTTACATATACTTTCTATGTATTCTATGTTTAATTTTTTTTAAATGTTCACCTTGCAAAATTGTTATTGTTTACCCACTGAAAAGTTATCGAGGTGTACTTTTATAAAAAAAAATTTTGGTGATTAGTCACCTTTTTTTATACGAGTTTTCTTTGTTAAATTAATTTTATATTTATTCTGTCTGCTAAGTAAAGGACAAGAAGTCCAAAGGCCTTGCAGAACGCCATCACTTCTCTTTCCTTGGTGGATTTTGTTCCATATTTTTGTGATTCAGTTATATTTTTGTGATTCAGTTATACATATGTATATATATATGTATGCATATGTATGTAAATATGTATGTATGTATATGTGTATAAATATATTATACACACACATCCTTCAAAAAAATGACCCTCAGTCAACAATGATTCAGCGGTTCAGTGCCGCCAGAGGCTTCAATATTGAAAGAAGTAAACGGAAATCTACGTAAGAAGAACAAAAACCGCCAATCGAAGAAATTCACTGAGTAGAGTAAATGAAAAAAAGCCAATAAGAAATTACAGTTAACTTGTCTAGCAAAAGCGTTAGTGAAGAACTGATGTGTACCTTATGAAAAGATTTGGAATGTCTTGACTGGACCGAAAAGCCATGCAAAGAATCAAATTACAAAGGCCGATATATTAAGTGCCGTAGTGATGACTGATAACGTAACATGTCTTATAAAAATGGAATAGTATCTTTGCATATCTTCTCGGGCAACCATTTGATTAATTCAATAGACTTGACAGAAAAATTAAAGGGCATCACGATCAATCCCGACTCGACTCCTGATTAGTAAGTGTTGATATTTGCTCTTCATTTATACAAGCACCTATAGAATCGGCAATAGAACACTTCAAAAATGAATTAACCGGATCGGATTTACAACCAATACTCTGTCAGATTTTGGAACTGATTAAATTGTTCATTTGTTCGTTTTTGATAGACAATTCTATAAACAAAAATTTGTATGGCAAGGTATGTGTAACCCTCTATCACCAATGCTCTCAAATTTATATATGGATTTTTTTTGGGGGGTGGGGGTGGGGAGAACAATTTATTCCTAAGATTGTTCAAATACCTGGGTGATGGCTTTGGTTAAGCAGACGATATTCTGGCTATTACAGTATATCTAAAGACAAAGATGTAAACTCTAGGAAAAACCGAATGAACAAGTCCCATATTTCAAATTCAAGCTACAAACAGAGACATACGGATTTTTGGCCTTTTTACACAGTGTCAGTGTGAATTTCGTATAAAAATAATAATTCGTATGAATAATGCTAACTGTTCCAGTTTCAAAACAGTCTCACTTGTCTGATATTATTTTCAGATCCCTTTGGACTCTATCACTTCAAACGCTTCCGCATAGACTGAGGATAAAAAATATATCAATAATCACATGATAATAAAAACCAGATTACATGGATTGTACCCGACCTACCAGATACCTAGGGCTTCCATGCTTTACAGTTCACTAAATGGAAGAAAGCAAAACAAACTGATACACTTAGTTAACAATCAGGTCAAAACAAAATATACGAAACATCACAAATCTAGTGAGTCCCGTTATGGGCAGTCGTAGTGTGAACCCATGAACAAAATGGAATTTAAGGTATCCTTAAATACACTGAAATAGCAAAACCCACATGCAAGTTCATTTATGTGAAATCATATGAGTAAACCCTTGATACAAAATGAAGCCAAGAGAAGATTTTTACAATGTGATCACAAGCGCCTATAACACGAATGCTATGATTGTCCGGAATCTTGTCCAGAGAAAGGACTGTATAAGGCTGTATCTTTTTACTTGACACAGCGGCCTCTTACAAAGTACACATGGTTGTTATTACTCTTGATAAATATGTAAACGTTTCAAACCTAATGAAAGTTGGAGCTCTTCAGGAAGCCAATACAGTACCATGCGCAAGTGCTGAAATTTGAATAAAATGACAAATAATTACGATCAGTTTATCAAATAAAGTGCAGCCGTTCCACACTCTTACTTGACTTGCACTTTTCTAACTGCTGATACTGTTTTATAGGAATTTTAGCATATTTAAATATACAAGCACTTGATTAATCATACTGTAATTTTCTGAATAATGATGTAGTACTACCTTGCAGCAAACTGGTGAACATTAGTAACAATGGAAACATATTCAACACATATTATATATATATTATATATATATATATATATATATATATATATATATATATATATATACATACATATAAAGGTTTCCTGGAAGCCAAGAACAACTTCCACTCATGCCCCTCTCCAAGGCTGGGCAGCAAAGTTGGCCATCACTCAAACTCAACCAATGACAGATAGTTCATGCTAATACCAATCTGGTATAGCTATATATATATATATATATATATATATATATATATATATATATATATATATATATATATATTATAGAGAGAGAGAGAGAGAGAGAGAGAGAGAGAGAGAGATCCCTATTTAATGTTTAACCTTTGGGTTGGCAATAATGCACCAGCTTAGTATTAGTATTAGTAGGAACTATCCGTAAACCATGTTTAGCCTATTGACTGAAACCCCAGTTTTTTTTAACACTTTGTCTATCCATTCAAGGATGGGGTAAGGGCCACTGTGAGAGGCAGTTTGTTGGAATTCTTTGTAAAAAAACAAAATTGCAGATGTTTAGCTAATTCGCAACAAGTTTTCTTCTCACTTTGTATGTCTGTGCATGCGGTCAGTGATACTTGGCAATGTTTTCAGTCTGTCTGGCTGGTCATTATGTTGTTCAGCATTCTCAGTAGAGAAGCAGTCTCTCAGCACACAGACTATTTCATCAAGCAGTTATAAGACGACGAACACTAATCTTCTCTTTGGGTCAGTGCTTAGGACATGAAATACTCAGGGTATGACACCCAGTTACATCTGTTACACTTGGCAATGTGTGCTGCCTTGAGGGATCAGTGGGTTATTTCTGCTATGCCAGTTATCTGTTTGATGTTATTTTGTTGGGAATGCCAAAGTGGCTGACCGACCTGTTGAAGAGTGCACTTGTTGCTTCTGTTACAGAGATTACTTCTAGCCACTAAATGGATCTCTCTGGTACTACAAAAATACAAAAGAATCTGCAGGATGGTGGTACAGGTGCCACTATGTGACTGAAGTATTATCAGGGTTGTGGGAATTTCCCAATGCCAGATTCCATGTGCTGGGTAGTTTTACTTTTCTAACACTTGAGACTCTGTTTGGCCTATTTCTTGACATCTGCAGTCATTGGTTCTGTAACTTGAAGTTAGATGTTGCCGAGTTCATCATACTTTAACCCTAATTGGGCTCTGTTCATTTCTGTTCTGGATATCGTATCTGCCACTGGGTTTTCTTGCTGGGTATATGTTGAGTCATGCACTCAAAATGAGTGATGGCATTGCTGTTTTGCTGGTGGTGGGCGGGGGAGTATAGGCTTTGATTTTTGGTAAGGGCATGGGTGATGGATGATCTATTAGGCTGGTGAAGGCAGTACCTTCAAGGATGTGTCTGAAATGTCTGGGATTTTATTGTACAGTGAGAAGTTATCTATTGAATTTAGGTGTCCGTTTTCTGACTGATTACTTGCTGACTGCATCATTGCAATACAGTTTGCATTCGTCATCGGAGTGAGACTGGCTTGGGGGGTTTGAAACGCAAGTGGTAGTGACTACAAGAACATCTTTTGTTACTTTGAAGGCATCATCCTGGAAGATGCTCCAGTTAAGAGTTTTGGTGTTCCCACTGATGGCGTTATATGGCAGGGCCATGGTCTGTGCAATACTTTGTAGAAATTGATGATAATCATATGCCCTCCCTTTGGAGCTGTTACGCACAATTTGGGAAGAGGAAGTAATGCTAAATGGAGTGTGGTAATTTTAGAGGAATCAGACTAAGAGAACTTTTGTTAACGGTTTTTGAAAGAATACTTGATAACAGATTATGAGAAATAGTGAAGAATGGTGAACAGCAGCATAGTTCCATTAGGGGGAAAGCAACAGTTGATGCTATATTTAAAATAAGATAGTTACAGAATAAAAAGCTGGATGGTAATCATTAGCTCTACCTAGGGAAGACAACTGATGTAATACCAAGGTTGGTTGTGTATTGGTGTTGAGGAAAAAGAAACGTTCCAGGAAGGCATGTAACATTAGATAACATGAAGTATACAAGAACAAAGACTCCAGGCAAAGGCAAACAGAACTGTTTGGAGTTTGATTTAGTTTATATCCAAGACTGGCACTTGAACCATTTCTTTTTGCACTGGTTATGGATGTAGTGAGGGGAGAAATTTGGAATACGAATCTTTGGGAATTGTTATATGCAGATGATATAGTGATTATGGCTGAGATTGAAGAATCTCTTGATAGGGTGATAAGAGGGTACAAAAGAGTAAAACTAAGGTTATGGTGTCCAGTATGAGGGAGGGAACAAGTCATTTATGCAAGTCGAGCATGAGGGAGGGGATAAGTCATTAATACAAGATGGAAGAGACGCCAATTTAAACCAGGAAGAGAATTTCCAATACCTAAGCAAGAGGTATGAAACTAGGATTTTAAAAGGATAAAGACTGCTTGGGAGAAATGCTAGTGAATAATAAAAGGATGCCAAATAAATACAAAATAAATATCTATTGCATAATAATCAGACTAGTAATGATGTACAGTTAAGAAATATGGGCCCTGAAAGGAAAGGTGGAACAGAAGCTGAAGCAAAGTAAAAATTAAAATGCTGAGGCAGATTTTGCAATCTTGCTTCAAGCGAGGCTGGAAAATGTGGATATTAGAAGTGGAGGGGCGGGAAAGATTACTGATAAGATAACAGTCTGCACTGCATGGCATACAGGGGAAAGAATGGGTGGGATTGGGTGGAACCTTTCACTTGTAGAATGACAAGAGGGAAAGAAAGGATACGATGGCATCATAAAATTAAGGGGGATTTGGAGAAGAGAGGATTAGTGAAGAAACCTGATTGCCACAGAATAGTTGGAGATGATGCATCAGGGAAAACGACCCCTTAGAGGGAGCAATGGGGATGAACATGGCTATCAGTGTAGAAGTTTTCAGCATCTGGTAGTCACCAATTATTCAACAGGTAATCTATAAATGGGTCTGGATCCACCCTGTTAAGATATAGTCTGTTGTTCTTAAGGATGGTTTCAATAACGTGCGCGCGCACACACACAAACGCAATATAGATGTGGACAACATAGTTCGGCAATTTCTATCATATAAATAACACGAACCATACCATGGATTGGAACTCATCCTGAATTTTATACAAGAGCAGCTGTCGATACATATGTCAGACGGTTGAATCTTCAATAATAAAACAACAAGGATTAAAATTAGGATTTTTTTTCAAAAACTTTTTCCTAATTTAGGGAAGGGGGGCCCCCACTGGGGGGGGGGGGAACTCTGGACCCCATTTTTTATTAGGGTGACAATATCTTCCTACAGGCAACGATGAAGCAGATTAAAACAATTAACAGAACCACCAACGGCTTAGCGGTGACCCCAGGCATCACCTAAGGGCATATCCCCCACTGTATAATTTGCCAATGCAACTTCTTTTGCCATTCACCACTTGATAAGGATGGAAGTTAGTCCATCAAAATATAGTCCTTAGCTTTAAATCACAGTGTTAAAATGGGCCTTTTATACTTGAGAGATATATATTTATGTATGTATGCATGCATGTGTGTTTGTGAACCCCATGCCTCCATGCCCACAGTACGAGGGGCCCCAGTTTGTCTATGAGACGGGGACGAGCAGGCGAGCAAGCTCCTTTTAAAGCCTAATAAGACTCTATTGAGGTAAGTAGTAAACTATGATGCTTGTACTTAGGACGTCTGTACAGTTGCTGCCAGGGCTAAAAAGGTCGTGGTGCTAGCAACCTCATCCATGAGACTTTTTGAAAACTGAAAGGGTAACACCTGCCCAAGTCTTCTGAAGGAAAAAAGGCATGCTATTATATATGTCTAATTTTGATGCCTGGAAACCTAGTATCCTCTACGTTCGTTCCAGATGCAACATGTCTATTGTCTACCCGGCTTTTTACGAGTCTTTTATTGCTACTGAGACAAACCCTCCAGTCTCATTCTCAGATATCCTCCGCCGCCGACAGTTTGCTTTAAAAAACGAGAAATGATAAGTAGTAGAAGATGGACAGAAAAGAAAAATCTATATTTCATCTTGAATTATATCCTTCATATAATCTTCACTAACTAACTGCTATTAAAAGAAAAGACATAAACAAGTATTCAAACTAAGGGTTCGTATAACAAGTTCGCTATCATCGGGTGAAATATAGGTGGTGGCGAGGGGGGAATAAGATGGATATCCTAAATTCATTACTAAGAAGCCAGAAATGAGCAGAAACTTTAAATGAAAAATGGTTCGCCGTTTCCTCTATTCACCCCTCGCTCAGAAGGTGACAGATGGTGGCTGGTGGTACCCGGCCATGGCGAATGAGGGAGGGAGGGGGCAGGAGGAGGAGGAGGGAGGGAGGGAAGGGAGGGCGGCGGGGGGCGGCCTCGTTCTTCCAATCACCCCTATTTCCTAAAAGGTTCCCACTTTCCTCCTCATCTTCTATAACTTTTCTTTCAAAATATTCTTGTACGACGCACAATATGCCGAAGAGCTTTACATCTACAATTTTCCAAGTATTACTGTGCAAACACGTACTCTTCTGTTTCCTACCAGCAGTATGAAATATCTAATGTATACATATATGCATATCTATCTATATATATGTATATATACATATATATTTATGTATATTTTACATACATACGTACATACACACACATATATATATATATATATATATATATATAATATATTATATATATATGTGTGTGTGTGTGTGTGTGTGTGTGTGTGTGTGTGTGTAGTACAAACATGAACCATGGTATGACAATGAACCTACATCTGAAAGAAATATGCCCGGAGGCAGATCAGGATATAACAGACATAATGAAGTTCCATATGGATACGAAATAATGAAGAAAGGGAGATGCAGACAGCTTGGTGATGTCCTTCGCACAACCGCTGAAAGAATAATACTTGATAGTGTCAAACGGGGCCCCCTTGGGCACCGCAGGAGTTGGAAGAGTCAGGTCTACTTGGATCGGAAATACAGGGAGGGAAGTTGGAGATAAGTGGAGGTTTGTGAAAAATAATGTACAAGCAAGACATGAGTGTCAGAATGGACCTGTATATAAAGTTGTGTGATTTATAGACTAAATGCTTGTTTATAATCACGAATGTTAAACTACATACATCTTTAACATCGAATTCACTATAACCTACACCCAAAATAACATTACAAATGAAAAATACTTCTCCATCAGCCAAGATTCGCACCTGGGCCTTTGGTTTAGAACTGGCGATTTCCACAGCCTAAGAGAGATATAAACTGAAAAGCTGCTGTACCTTTCCTGGCTGACTTCACACTTTGTACTTAGAACTGATATCAACCCATCTCCACTATGATAGCTAATTGTGGGACATTTTCATGAAGCAAAATAAATATTCAAGTCTTACAGTAGAAAGAACAGAAAGTTGCACAATGAATAGCCCAAGTACTTCTGGTCAGCACAGGTGCGAGGTGTACTGGAGATGGCAGCGTCATGTCCTTTTTTGGCTCAGCCCCAGAGAGAGAAAGGAACAGGGGAGAGAGAGGATGAGAGAGGAGCTCTAGGCTGGCATATCACAAAATCATTTGTTTTGGTGGTGTCACTTGCCTCCTCGTGACCTACTCCCACTTACTATACATCCCGATGATGTGCTGCAAGTTTTTAAGCCTTGCTTTTCGGGTTATGAGCGCTAGTTTCATACTTCATTTCTCTTCAGGCTGTCACAAGGGCTATACAAATGAACAGAAAATTGCAGTCACTAATTGCCACCCATCCAAGTACTGATGAGATCCAAATGTCATAAAACTTTATTAATCCAAAGATAATGCTGCAAGACTACTGCCCATAAGGTATAAATCTGAACAGCTAGCTTGGACCAGTCTGGCAAAGGAGAATTTTCATGCTGTTCATGAAAGTTCCATGGTGACACTCCTTCAGAGTCAGGCAGGAAACAGCAAGGATAAATAAGGATACTTAAGGAAGATTGTTTTCTTTCGATGCTTTGCTGCTAGTTTTAGGCCCATCTTAGTATTACTGTGTAATAGTTATTGGTGGTTATTCTAGTAAAAGCATTTCTGATCATCTATTTCAGTATCATCAAGTGTTTACATTAGGCAAATAAGACAACCATTCTTTAAGAAATAATCATCTCTTTACTCCTAAGAGTGATTTAGAACAAATAATAAATTATAAATACATCGAACATTTTCTTCTATAAGAAAATGTTCGATGCCTATAACAAGAAATCAAGGAAGTCATCTCTTCAATCACATAAATCACATAACAAAGGTATTCTATAGGGAACCATTATGCAGTACATTAGAGGATGCTAGGTTTCTTCCTTCTACATAGCCTGTCTTCTAAACCGAAGGTCTACACTGAACTTTACTCCTAATGGAGTGAATACAATTTGACCCCTGCAGCACAGTCAATGGCTGTCACTCTTTCATATCACTGATCATCATATGGAAGCTTCTGCTGTGCACACCAAGGTGGTTGCCATTGGCTGTCTAGTTCTGCTTTGGTGGCAACATAAATCACAACAGCTTGAGAGTATGGTTGCTATAGCTTGCTTCTACTGGGACAAATTTGGAATCCTCTCCTGCCCACCTAACATGTCCGTTTTTAATCTTGGAGGAGGTGGGTAGTTTCTTTAGATTAACCTGGTATATGAAGGCAAAGACCCTTACATAATTAGTGGTTAACAAGCGATATTCAAATGCTGTACTGTATATGAAGACTGATTTCTGGACTCCAACCATCATGAAAAAGCCTCACACAGGCTTTGCACATTAGCAAAACTGACACGGAGATGAAATTGATAAAAATATTCAAATGTCTGAAAGGAGGGATCTAGAAAACCTATTTATTAAATAAAAGAAATGATTTCGTACAGGAAAAACTTCATTATGGGACATACCATAATAGAAAAAGCTCAGAGATTTGCCTCTTAATGTCATGCTTTTTTTTTATTTCCAAAGGATAACAAGATGTGGACATCTGAAATAAACATTTATCCACAGTAAACTTCTTGTATAAAAAGTCTTCATTAATGGTCATGACATAGCAGCAACCGTTAGGACACCCCCTTCTACAAAGCTGGTCTAGATTATTCCAAGAGTTATTTGAACGCAGATGTCCGATAAAACTTATTTGGAATTCTAGATCACTTGTCTGCACGGCAAAGATCTTTTACCTAGCACACTGAAAAAAGCTAAGATTCTTTCCTCTGCAAAGCCAATCTTATAGATTACGAGAATACATCCAGAAAATCCACCATAAGTCAACATGACAAATTTCTCTTACAAGACTGTCTCCATCAATAACCCAGTTATTTATAAAATTTTATACGAGACAGTTTCAAGTCTCAATCAAGAGACCCAGCATATTAGAAGCTCAGTGACCTACATTTATATGTTGGTGGGTGTCATATCTGCACAATGTTGTTAACACTAGAGGGTTATGGGTTGCTCTTTTAAATGCTGCTTAGTGCCTTGCATGCAATTCTCCCTACACTAGAAGGCCTCATGTCCCACTTTCCTGCGGCCTACAAGAAAGATATTACATAATTGCAAGAAAGATTTAGGATCTCTATTTAAAGGGATTCTTTTACATGGGCATGACCAGTTGCCATCTCAGTACCTCCTGTACTCTACCCCTCCTGTTGTCCTTTCTTTTAGCATCATC